>NW_028318784.1:6563963-6720244 GCF_062004578.1 Staurois parvus
AATGCCTGTAAACAACTGTAAACGAAGATGTGTACATGGACACATAGGAAAACATTAGGGAGAGTTCAGGGGCTGCTGAAAAAAACGCTGAACAGCTCCTAAACGTGAGTTTATCAGCTGCAGTGTACATGGAGCCCTTAGAATGCTGTCTACGTCCCACTCAAAGGGCTTCGTCATGCTGTCTGCGTCCTTCGTAAAAGATTTCTGTTTACTTCCTATTTTGAGTGACGCTCACCCCCCGGGCGGGTGAGGGAGAGTCTCCCTTATGAGGACACATACAGTGATAAAACCCTGGCAGAGTTTATGAATCTTCCACTCTTTGCTAAAACATGTGTTTTTACCACTGACCGTTTTTTGGGGGGGGATTTCCCCTCACTTCCTGTTTAGTCTGATGACCATAAAATAGCCTCAAAGTAAACAAAATCTCCAAAAAGCATTAAAGTAGAACTATAGACCCAATTTCTTATTTTTTTTTCATTTTGAATAAAGCAAGGGAGGGTTATAACCCCTGTCAGATTTTTTTTTGTGTCCCGATGCAAAGATTTCCCTTCACTTCCTCTTCCACAGCCAAATAGGAAGCGAGGAAATCCCTGCAAATTAAGGGAATTCCTTGGGGACCCCCCCAGGTCACCAGAACTAGTGTCCCCATTGGAAGATTTTCCCTCTATTACTTTTCTGGGGACAAAATTTGGGATTTTCTTTTACTTTCAATGCTAATGGTCAACAGGAAAAATAGAGAGGTTGCAAAAGTTTACAAAAGAAACCCCCCCCCCCCAAAAAACAAAAAAACAAAAATCTAACTCGCCCCTCCTAAAAAAAAACACAAAAAACACACACACAAAAAAAAAGCGGGCAGACTTGATGGAGCACTCAATCTTTTTCTCCAGACACTTTTGCCATGTGTCTGTCTACTTAATGGGGGGGGGGGGGGTCCAGACTGCAATGAACCTCTCCACTCTATTTGAAACTAAAATAAATCCAACCCCCCCCAAAGAAAAGACACAAAAACACACACACAAAAAATGGGCAGACTTGATGGACCACTTGTTCTTTTTCTCCCGACACTTTTCTATGTTTCTATGTTTTCTATGTTTCTATATAAAAATTGACAGGAGTTCTAATTCCTCTCCATTCTATCCGAAACTTTTAAAAAAAAAAAAAAAAAGTTTTCCTTGTACTTTAAATTCTAGAATTTTAATATCAATTACAACAGCTGACCTCAACATTTAAGTCTTGTCCACACCTGTGCAATTTTACAAGTTGGATGATGGAGAAGGTCAGCTTCTGATCGCCTAGGTGGTCAGAGCGGAAGTGGGAGCGGTGCCAGTCAAAATCGGGTACCCGCTCCCCAATTCTTCATGGGGAGCGGGGGAGGAGTCCTGAAAGTGGAACTTCCCATTTTTGGGTGGAGCTTCATGTTAAGAAGGATGGCGATCAGGGAACAGTAAAAGCTACAGCTCAACTACCAATTTTAACCACCCCTCTGACCACAAAGGTAAATATGCCCTTAATGTAACAAACTTTGTCTATTTTATATAGGTCAGCTTCAGCTTTGTGTCCTGCAGACTCTATAAGTAAACGATCTTTGTGACTTCTGATCATCTGATCGCCATCCATGGATGGTGATGATCACACATTGCTACAGAAACAATCTAAGAAATGTTCCATCTGTGTCTTCTTTTTGTCTGATGGACAATATAAGTGAAAATAAAGACGGAGGAGGGGTGCGCTGCTGACAGCTCCTATATACCATCCATGTAAGTACCTTCTGGACCTGTCAGTTGCACTACACCTGCAGAGCGGGTAATGTTACTCCCAGCAGGAATTGGCTTAGTATTGAGTTCTCTGTCAAAATTATAAACAGCCTAAAGACAGAACAGGATATCCTGAGTCCCAGAGCTGAAAGGAACACTGAGTGAAAATATCTAGAGTACATAGAAAATATTACATTTACACACTGACTTCACAGCAGAATAACGAGCCATGGAATTTTTTTCCTGTTTTTTCTTTTAACTATAAAAAAGGTGGTTTTTAGGAGAGCTCTGATCAAAATGAAACTACATGTGATCTTACAGAACATGAGCTGGGTGCAATTTCTTCCTTTTTTTTCAATTTAAAGTGTTACTAAACTCACAACAGTAAAATCAGTCTGAATATGCAGTAAAGCATGCTTGTTATACTCACTGTGGAACCTAAGGGGTTAATCATCATTCACATTGTGTAAAAAGGCTGTTTGATCCTGTCTTCTCTGATCCTCCCCTTCTTCCACAGTCCCCAGTACATCTGCTGATAGTACAGAGCAGCAGTGGCAAGTTTGAACATGCTTTGGTGTCTATGGGGGAGGGTACATGTGATCGGTACAGGGCCAATCAGCGCTGTCAAGATAGAGGGTCTGGGATTATGCCATGCAGCCCCATAGGACAGTCAGATCAGAATGAAAATTCTTCCTTCAAGCTTTAGCCAGTGTTTGGCACTGATAGAAGTCACAAGACTGCTATATACTGCTGATGAGAAAAGGTATTTAGCAGTTTATATTTACTAAAATAATTTCATTTGCATGTTCTGTGTACTGTGATGAATATAGTGAATGCAGGGTCATGAGTTTAAGCCAGTGTTTCTCAACTCCAGTCCTCATGGACCCCCAACAGGTCATGTTTTCAGGATTTCCCTCAGATGAAACAGCTGTGGTAATTACTAAGGCAGTGAAACTGATCAAATCACCTGTGCAAAATAATGGAAATCCTGAAAACATGACCTGTTGGGGGTCCATGAGGACTGGAGTTGAGAAACACTGGTTTAAGCAAACGTTGTTCACACTAGTTGGACTAAATCTCTAAATATCACATCATATTATACAAAAAAACAACAACTTTTGTTTTAATAACACACATGCAGACAGTTTGGAGGAGATTTACTAAAACTGGAGCAGTCAGAATCTGGTCCAGCTGTGCATGATGGCCAATCAGCTTCTAACTTCAGCTTGTTCAATTAGGCTTTGACAATACAACCTGGAAGCTGATTGGTTACTATGCAGAACCACACCACATTTAGTATGCATCAGTTTTAGTAAATCTCCCCCTTTGTGTCCAGGGCCAATCATCGGTCCCTGACCAGTCCCTGTCATTGATGTGTACAGGAGGCTGTATGCAAACACCTGTCTATTCTTGGTGCAGAGATACCCTCCTTTTTCATAGTGTACAGCTCTCTGCGCCCATGTGGAGGAGACCTTACTGTAAAGTTTTATACTTCCTTGGGAGAAGGATTGCAGTCATGTCCTATGATTTTGTGTTGTGAATGCCTCTTATGCCACAATATGTGTGACGGTGCTTTGGGCTCAGAGGTAAGGAGGTGCCTTGACCAAGTTGAACGCACTGGCCCATTTCTGCAGACACACATTCAGGGCCAATTAGAAGATAAGAACATTCACACCTATGTGGATTAAAGTAGAACTGTGGCCAGGCTGTGGGCACTCCAACATTTACATGTTCTTACAAAGAAGTAAATTAACTTTAAAATAAGTCTTCACTCACTTCTGTAGATACAGGCACCTTGCAGTGATTCATCTTCAAAGATTACAACTGAAACATTTTCTGTGTCCACGCAAACATGGCCCACAATAGTGTGAACCAGGCCTAAAGCTGGTGCAGCTGCAATTTCATCTGATTTCCAATGCAATTATGCAGTGCAACTGCAGTGTGATTTGGTGCATTTTACATGTGTTTTTTATGTGGTTTTGATGCGATTTTCATACTGGTGCGATTTCTGCAGGGGGAGGGAGGAAGTAGAATAGTTGGGGGGAAAATGCACCAGAATCTCATAAAAAAAAGTGTGCATGCCATTTTGATGCATTTTCCATTAAAGTCCATTGAGCAAAAATTGCATTGCACTGCACCAATGAGGAGGAGAATAGTGGTGGGGAAAATGCGCCAGAGTCTCATAAAAAACACATGTGCATGCCATTTTGATGCATTTTCCATTAAATTCTATGGGGCAAAAATTGCATTGCATTGCACCAAAGTAACAAAGGTACCTTCCCCAAAGCTGAATTGCAGCTGAGTTGCAAAAAAGTGAACAGGCACCATTAAAATCAATGTGATTTCAGCTGTCATGAAGTTCTGTGGAACTCAAGTCGCAACTGAAATCGCACCAGTGTGAACCAGGCCTTTAACGTGTAAGTTCAAACAAAATAAAAAGGTAACTTAACACTGTACACCCACCTCACCCCCCTTGGTCCTACAAATCAGAGTGATTTTGATTGGTCACGTGCTTGCATGTGACCGTTTTGACAAATCGCTTTTGTCCGTCCAAGACTCCCTAAGGCAGCGGTTCTCAACCTGGGGGTCGCGACCCCTTTGGGGGTCGAACGACACTTTCCCAGGGGTCGCCTAAGACCATCGGAAAACACATATTTCCGATGGCCTTAGGAACCGAGACTCCGCTCCTTGATCCGTCTCCAGGTGTGGGCGGGATGACATGCCGTCCCTGTCATCTGGACAAACCCCCGGGATCAATCCTTCCTCGTCGGTGATTGGCCGCCGGAACTGTAGCTCAAGAGAGGCACACAGGCGGCCAATCACCGGCGAGGAGGTGGAGCTTGGAAAGGAGGAGCCGAGCGGCACCGCGAAGCTCGAGCGAGTGAAGAGCGGCCGGAGAAGAAAGCCATCTGACCGGTAAGTGTTTGTGCCATGGGAGAGGGAGGGAGCGAGCGAGCGAGCCCAGGCTGGAGCAGGGGTCAGCAAGGTAAGTATCATTGGTGTCAGTGGGAGGAATAGTGCCCAATCATTGGTGTCACTATTACCAATGATGGGGCACTATTCCTCCCCCCACTGACACCAACGATGGGGCACTATTCCTCCCACTGATACCAACAATGGGGCACTATTCCCCCCACTGACACCAACGATGGGGCACTATTCCTCCCACTGACACCAACGATGGGGCACTATTCCTCCCACTGACACCAACGATGGGGCACTATTCCTCCCACTGACACCAACGATGGGGCACTATTCCTCCCACTGACACCAACGATGGGGCACTATTCCTCCCACTGACACCAACGATGGGGCACTATTCCTCCCACTGACACCAACGATGGGGCACTATACTTCCCTCTGACACCAACGATGGGGCACTATACTTCCCTCTGACACCAACGATGGGGCACTATACTTCCCTCTGACACCAACGATGGGGCACTATTGCTCCCCCTGACACCAATGATGGGGCACTATTCCCCCCACTGACACCAATGATGGGGCACTATTCCTCCCACTGACACCAATGATGGGGCACTATTCCCCCCACTGACACCAATGATGGGGCACTATTCCCCCCACTGACACCTATGATGGGGCACTATTCCTCCCATTGACACCAACGATGGGGCACTATTCCTCCCCCCACTGACACCAACGATGGGGCACTATTCCTCCCCCCACTGACACCAACGATGGGGCACTATTCCTCCCCCCACTGACACCAATGATGGGGCACTATTCCTCCCCCCACTGACACCAACGATGGGGCACTATTCCTCCCCCCACTGACACCAACGATGGGGCACTATTCCCCCCACTGACACCAACGATGGGGCACTATTCCCCCCACTGACACCAACGATGGGGCACTATTCCCCCCACTGACACCAACGATGGGGCACTATTCCCCCCACTGACACCAACGATGGGGCACTATTCCCCCCACTGACACCAACGATGGGGCACTATTCCCCCCACTGACACCAACGATGGGGCACTATTCCCCCCACTGACACCAACGATGGGGCACTATTCCCCCCACTGACACCAATGATGGGGCACTATTCCCCCCACTGACACCAACGATGGGGCACTATTCCTACCACTGATACCAACGATGGGGCACTATTCCTCCCATTGACATCAGTGACGGGGCACTATTCCTCCCACTGACACCAATGACGAGGCACTATTCCTCCCACTGACACCAATGACGAGGCACTATTCCTCCCACTGACACCAATGACGTGGCACTATTCCTCCCACTGACACCAATGACGTGGCACTATTCCTCCCACTGACACCAGTGACGTGGCACTACTCCTCCCACTGCAAAATTACAGTTATGAAGTAGCAACGAAAATAATTTTATGGTTGGGGGTCACCACAACATGAGAAACTGTATTAAAGGGTCGCGGCATTAGAAAGGTTGTGAACCACTGCCCTAAGGAAAGAGGGGGAAGAAGAACGTGGCTATCAAATCCCTGGGCTGCTGCTTCAGTTGGGTGGCTAATGAAAGCTAATCATCCATGGAAGTATATGGAACAGGGACCAGGGGGGTGGAGAGGGTTTAGGGTGTTAGTTCACTTTTCTTTTTTTCTGTTAAAAGTTAACTTATACTTTAACCACTTGCCTACAGGGCACTTATACCCCTTTTGTTAAAGGTAGTTATTAAGAGGTTGTAGAATAAATTACCGTATCACCCAGTAAATGGTCTCCATTCAGTAGCCAAAAAAGGCATGCAAAAAGAGGGGGGTTGTGAAAAGAGATTCACAAAGAAAGCGGCTACATTATGAACAGAATGTGATACTCAGAAAAATTTCCAAAAATTATGCTTTATTACACATACAAATTTGACATATGGGCAGTCGCCCTGGTTTACCATCACCTCAGTATGAGACAATACACACAGACCTAAAACCATATAAAATGACACCAAGACCGGTCTGAATGCCTGTGCAACAAGGACAATGACTACAAGAGTCTAAAGTCCCTGTAGCACTGGCGCATAGGTGAACACTTCCCAAAGGAGGTGTATACAAAAATTATACCATAGGTATACCATAAAACGTGTTATAAATGTGTAGACTATGCTACTACCAAAATGGTTATATCCCAAACAGGGAGTTTCAAAAAATATACTATGGATATAGGTATCACATGTATGCAATACAGCAAGCACAGTATGCGTCAAAAAGAAGGCATGCCTCTAGGCCTATATGAGACAAAACATAAATGTCATATAAATGATGCAGTACATTCCTATGCCGGCACAAGTGGTTGGGGCCCATTCATCTGTGATATTACCAGCTGTTTCCTAGGGCTCTTGAATAAGAATATGCCCCATTTTCACTTATACCCCTCCCTGCCCAGGCCATTTTCAGCTTTCAGTGCTGTAGCACTTTGAATGACAATTGTGCGGTCATGCAACACTGTACCCATATTAAATTTTTATAATTTTTTTTTAGACAGACAGAGCTTTCTTTTGGTGGTAATTAATCGCCTCTAGGTTTTTTATTTTTTGCTAAACAAACCAAAAACTGAAAAATTTGAAAAAATTTTTTTTTTTTTTAGTTTCTGTTATAAAATTTTGTAAATAAGTGATTTTTCTCCTTCACTGATGTGCGCTAATGAGGCTGCAGTGATAGGGCACTGATAGGCGGCACTGACTGACACTGATAGGCGGCACTGACTGACACTGTTAGGTAAAAAACCTTCTGTGTGCAGCAACTCCCCCAGCCTCCTCAATACTTACCTGAGCCTCATCATGATGCAGAGATGTGAATGAAGCCTCAGCTGCCCTGGGTTACTGCCACCTCATTGGCTGAGACAGCAAGCGGGAGCCATTGGCTCCCACTGCTGTCAATCATAGCCAGTCAGTCATTGAGGAGAGAGGGGGCGGGGCCAATTTGTTGCTCCATGTGTGAATGCACACATGAAGCAACGGGTGGCCCCATAGCAAGCTGCTTGCTGTGTGGCACCCGACAGACAGGAAGAGCCAGGACAGCCTGCGGGGCAACCAAGAAGAGGAGGAGATAGCTGTGGGGGATGGAGTGGTAGGAAGAGTGGAGGAGGTCGGTAGGTTAGCAGGGGGTGGGGTAGGCTTCCCTGAAGAGATGGGTTTTCAGGGTGAGCCTAAAGGAGAGGAGAGTAGGTGATAATCTGACGGGTTGGGGCAGGGAGTTCCAGAGGATGAGTGACACCCTGGAGAAGTTCTGGAGGCGGGCATGGGAGGAGGAGACCAGGGAACTAGAGAGAAGGAGGAGAATGCATCTATCTCCTATCTCCGCTCTTAACTAGAAAAACTCATTGACTCCTGCTGCTTTCCTCTGGGTAAATGCATCTATCTCCTATCTCCGCTCTTAACTAGAACTAGTCAGGCTCTTTGGCATCAACTCAACTCGCAGTGTTTGGAGGAGGAGGAATGCTGCCTATGACCCCAAGAACACCATCCCAACTGTCAAACATGGTGGTGGAAACATTCTGCTTTGGGGGTGTTTTTCTGCTAAGGGGACAGGACAACTGCACCGCATCAAAAAGACGATGGACGGGGCAATGTACCGTCAAATCTTGGGTGATAACCTTCTTCCCACAGCCAGGGCATTGAAAATGGGTCGTGAATGGGTGTTCCAGCATGACAATGACCCAAAACACACGGCCAAGGCAACAAAGGGGTGGCTAAAGAAGAAGCACATTAAGGTGCTGGAGTGGCCTAGCCAGTCTCCAGACCTTAATCCAACTGAAAATCTGTAAAGGGAGCTGAAAGTTCGAGTTGTCAAACGTCAGTCACCAAACCTTAATGACTTGGAGAGGATCTGCAAAGAGGAGTGGGCCAAAATCCCTCCAGAGATGTGTGCTAACCTGGTAGCCAACTACAGGAAACGTCTGACCTCTGTGATTGCCAACAAATGATTTGCCACCAAGTACTAAGTCATGTTTTGTAAAGGGGATCAAATACTTATTTCCCTCATGAACATGCAAATCAGTGCATAATTTGTTAGACATGCATTTCTTTTGAATTTTGTGTTGCTATTCTGTCTCTTACAATACACCTACCATTCGATTTTTAGACTGATCATTTCTTTGTGAAGGGCAAACATTCAAAATTAGCAGGGGATCAAATACTTATTTCCTTCACTGTATATATATTTGTATACACACACACAGGGAAGTGATGTCATTGTGGCTCCACCACTCAAGCATTCGGAGCATTCAAACCCAAATGAAGACCAGGTGAAGATGGAAGCCCTGCAGCAATGTTTGACAGGTAAGTCTGCCATAATGTGTTAACATTCAGTGCATACTAGCTCATTATGGCATTAACTCTCAGGGGGACCATTTTTCTTTTTAGTATTGACTTTACTACTGCTTGAACCTCAGCTGAAGCTGGTGTTGCCTCAGCCTGCTTTATATATCCACAAAGGGAATCGGAAATCCCAAATGAAACTTTGAAGAAAGAATCATTTGCCCTACACTTTATCCATCACCAGCTGTTATAAGCATGAACCTTCTATAGGGGATAACTCGGCAGTGACCCCACATCAGTAAAGCTGTGATGGACGCCTTTCTGGAAAACCATAGATCTCAAACATGTTGTGGATAGAGGCTGATGGCAGACGAGAACCAGTTGGCTTAACAACCATCATTATTTTGGACTCTCTTTTTTTTCACACTTAATGTGATTTCTGTATTGAGTGTAACATCCCATCTATCTTGTCACTTTTACTGTAATTCCTTAATTCTATTCCCAAGAAAGTTTTTTAAACACTTTCACTTAGCTCAGGAACATTGTCCAGAAGTATGAAGGAAAGAAAAACTTGACTAGTTTACTGTGTGGCAATTCCCTAAGTGATCTGAAGCAGAAAGTAATCAAGTGCAAACTTTTATTTATTTTATGTTGTCACATCATTATGGTAACCATATGTTTCGTGTGTTCGCTTTCAATATTTTGCTAACCTCTGCCATAATAAAATGGTTACGATCACCAGCTAAAATGTCAACCACAGCTGTAAATATTCTTTGAAAAATTGCCATAGTATGTTGGTTATAAAAAAAGAGGCCATGAGGAAATATCCCAGAAGAAAAAAAATGTAAAAATATTTAGCATACAGTGTCAATGAAAAGAATGCTTATTCATTCTCCTATATCACAAACCAATTTCTTGATCAGCACAGGCAAAGCTTATCTCACCATATCCTAAAGGGGACTGCCATTGCAATTGTTAGCGATCAAGTAGCTACGATTTTTGTTCAATTTCTTAAAGCAGTAATAAACCCAAATGCAAAGATGTAATATATTGCAGTTTACCACTCCTTAAAACGGAACTGCACTGCATCTGAGCACCACAAACAAAAAATGCTATTTAATTAATTGTTAATACTGTATTCAAAACAAACTCGCTCATCTATTCATGTATCCATGCTTTATTTTGCTGAGATTTAATTTTGAAAAACACCCTCTGGTATTTATGGCAGTAGCCATCTTTGAGCAAGGGCAGATGATTCATGTAGCATTTACTTCCTGGAATCCATCTGCCCTTAGCTCAGGCATCAGCTGAGCTGGGAACCCTCCCCTCCTGAAGGCTCGTAGAATGTGTGACATCATTTGCCTAGGCATAGAAACCAGGAAGTAACTTAAGAAATGTAAAATAAACTAAGTTTAAAAGAAGTACATATGATATGCTTTTGTATCTATTTACTAATGCTAGCAGCATAAGGATTAAAAATAGTAATTGTTGATTGAGAGAGTGAAGTTCAACTTTCAATGTGGTGGTTTTGTTAGTTTTCTCCTTTAGACTTTTTTTTTCACCTGGTGATCCGGACAGTAATATACTTCCTGTCTTAGGGTGTCACTGCTCATTGTCAATCTGGAGAGGGTAGTGTTAGATGGACTAGTACATTTAGATGGTCTTGACTAACAAAAGCCTAACTAAAGAAAACATTTTTTAAGCAATTAGAGCAGTGGTCTCCAAAGTGCGGCCCTTTGTTTGCTTTTATCTGGCCCTGGGGGCATTATTCCCTCCACTGTCAGCAACAGTGGGCATAGTTTCAGCCACTGACACCAACGATGGGACACTATTGCTCCCACTAACACCAACAATGGGGCACTATTTCCCACATTGATACCAATGATGGGGTACTGTTGCTCTCAATGACACCAACAATGGGGCACCATTCCCCACATGGGGCACTTTTCCTCATATTGATACCGATAATGAAGCACTATTCCTCCCACTAACACCAGTGATGGTGCACTATTCCTTCTACTGATGCCAGCGATGGGGCACTCTTCCTCCCACTGACATCAGCAGTGGGGCACTATTCCCCATATTGATACAAATGATGTAGCACTATCCCTCCTACTGACATCAACAATGGGGCACTGTTCCTCACATTGACACAATGATGGGGCACTATTCCTCCCACTGACACCAATGATAGGGCACTTTTTCTGCCACTGACACCAACAATGGGACACTATTCCTTCCACTGACACCAATGATGGAGCATTGTTCCCGTTGATACCAACAATGGGACAGTATTACTCCCCCCAATACCAATGATGAGGCATTGTTTACTCCCACTGATGCCAGGACATTTGCTACTCCAACTCCCACTCTGGCCCCCCCCAAAGTTTGAAGGACAGTAAACTGGCCCTTTGTTTAGAAAGTTTGGAGACCCCTGAGTTAGAGCAACATTTTTCTTTCTTCTTGGAATAAAGGTTTTACATAAATAAATTAAAAGCAGACTATTGTAAGCACCCATGTCAGTGGTAGATAATTTATCTCAACCCTCTAACTGCCAATTATGCTGGACAGCTTGTTCTGTTAAAGTGGAGCTTTTAAGCAGGAAAAACATTTGGAAAACAAGCAGTATTTTAATGCAGAAAATACATATTTTGGGGGTGATTTACTAAAACTGGAGTACTCAGAATCTGGTGCAGCTGCTCATGGTAGCCAATCAGCTTCTAACTTCAGCGTGTTCAATTCAGCTTTGGCAATACAATCTGGAAACTGATTGGTTTCTATGCAGAGTTGCAGTAATAGGTAACCCCCCCGTCTCTCCTACATTAAAGTTCCATTACTTGCCTGCATGCCCTGTACACTGAGCTGTGCAGGTGCAGCTCAATGTATGAATTTCAGCAATACCGAGATGAATGAACTCCCACACATGTGCGGGAACGATTACGACTTAGTTCGACCAATGAAAAGGGGCAAGGATTGGTACCCAGAAGCCAATCCAACCAAAGATGCCAGCGGCCAGTGGGGAGCTCTGAGACACCGAAGGTGATTATTGTTCAGCTTTAAAGGAAGTTGGAAATCATCAAACATACTGACTGGATCACCAGGTGAAAATAAAAAGGAAAAGAACCCAAGAAAAAAATGATGCAGCCACCGAATATACTGTAGGTATTGGTACGCTGCAATAAAATATATTTTTTGGGAGGGTTTAATACCACATTAATGGTGTCTCCTGATATAGCAGAGATATACAGATAATGGCACACTTCTTATTACAGATCCACAGTAATGGGGAAATTGCCCAATATCCACTGAACAGTTAGCAAAAGGGTATCCATCACTCCTAAACTCTGCATGCTGGTGCCAAAAACACAAACAAGCTCATCTTCACCCCAAACTGTCTGTAGATCCAAAAGAAAGAAGTCAATAGCACTCCATAATTGAACCCACACCAACACCTGTACAGCCTCATATATTTCTATAGGGTTGGTAGATGAATCGGCTTCTATCGATTTTCCAACACCATAGAAGTCTAGGTTGGCCAAACTGGGCATGCATGGATGGCGGAACCAAGATGCAGGCTGAGGGATGTCAACAACCAAGGTAAGTAAAGTGATTTCGCAGGGGAGGGAGCAAGACCTAATTACAAGGCCAGGAGCAAAAGGGAAATTTCCCTTACCCTTTAAGATGGGTATATCTGGGGGAATCTCATCTGTGAGAAACAATCTGTTGTCTTCATGCACATCCAAAAAAACATTTTTTTAAAAGTAAACCCTCATTAGTTTTTAACATGTTCACACAAGCTTATACAGCCTTTAAAATACCCAGCCCAATCAAAAGACTTAAAAGGTTTTGACATGGTTGTTAATGGATTTCACGGGCATTATAGCACAGATGTAAGGTTTTCTTTGGCTCAATATAAAATAATGAGAGAGTATGATGTTGCAAAGTTTATGGCCATCTCACATTATGATGAGATATTTTAAGCCAGAAATTGTTATCAGAACACAGATCTGTTTTTCATTTGATAAATGCAATATCGAACCTAATTAATGAAGATATCCATTAAATAATAAAATAATGAATATAGTATTCCAAATAATCAAATCCCCCAATTACATAGAAGTACACTCCAACTGTACAGGGACAGGTTCATTCAGTATCTGGGGCAAGGATGCAGAACTGCACCCCTCCCCCATCTGAACCCCCCCCCACTACAGCTAATGCATGCTGTAGAATGGCTATACTGCTCTGTGCCCTTTCCTCCAGCTGCACATGGTTGGCATTAAACGTGCACTGCATATACATGGCCATTTGCTTGCTTTCTAGTAGAAAGAGGGTATTCGCTCATGCGCAGTGTGTCTTTTGCTTCAGCTGGGGTGGGTATGTTGAAGCAATTACTGATCTGGAGCATGTGTGTGGTGAGGGAGCCCCCCCCCAACCTCTTCTCTCAGGGCAGTTGCCCCACCTGCCCACCCCTTGTTTTGGCCCCATACTCCAGTTATACAATACATGAAAATGTTGCATGAAAAGCTCACTGAAAGTACAAAGCGTACCATTTTCATCCTGCAGTTTACAATATACACTCTTGCTTTTATATTTTGCGTGCAAAACTGACCTTTGTGGATTTATATACAATGGCTGCTCCTATCCTGAAGCCATTCTTTAGGGCCCATTCACACTAGCTATGGCAGTAACACAGGTGCTAAAGCTGGCCATATCAAAGATTGACCAATTACTGGTGCATAGGCCAAAATTGGAGCCATGGTTGTCCCTGTCAGCACCTTCCTTTTGTTAATTGAAGTTTGTTGATTCAGTTGGAAACTTCTTGGTTGAACTGTAACTGCATCCATTCAGATTCAGCCACTGTTCAGATATTCAGACAACCGCCTGGCTGTCAAACTATGATAGACAGCAGACAAGGTTTTTCCAGCTTCATTGTTTAGCATTGATGGGGGAATTTATTGAATTTCTCTGCATGTATGGCTAGCCTTTAGCTGGCCATATATTATGCAGTTTTATTTCCTTCAACCATGGGCTGAAGTAAAGAAAATTGCTCGATATCCCTATCAACACAGTCAGTGTTGATGTTGATGGGGAAATCCTTCCAGTTACACTATTATGTTCTGACAGCAGGAGGTTTCCTCACCGTCAGAATACAATGATCACTGCTCCCAGCTACAGCCAGTGGCAGTGATCAAGTGAAAAAAAAACAGACAGGCTGGTTGAACTGAATTCAATCAATAGATTGACTTCTTTACATCCAGCCTGCCCATAGATGGACCAAAATTTGTCCGGTTCCTGCTGACCTTAACGAATTTTGATCTGTCTATGGCCGACTTTATACTGAAATTGGATTCCCCTTCTAGTGATTATTGGTATGTCAGACAGTGCATTCAGAACCCTTGTGGAAAGATTGTTGACATTAAAACAATAAGCAGTTAAAGCAATTGCTAATAACCTGAATGGGTATATAGCCTTGCACGAAGATAAGAAGTGCAGTAAAGTACAACCACAGTTCTGTATTACTAATAAGGGTAGATAACATGTATATACAAGACCCACATAAATATATTATTTCAACCAGAACACACCATGTTGATACTGACGATAAGCCGATCACATTCATATAAACAAAAAGAACATGTTAAACTAGATATAGCATCCCATTTTGGTACAGGAATTGAAGTCTCGGAGTCCTAAGCGTTAATGGTTGGATTAAATACTTGCTGCCCTTCAGTTCAACTCTGACATAAAAGGTTCATAAGGAGGGAAAGAAGCCAATTCATCTTCCATCAGGCAAAGAGTTTAACAAAGCCCTTAATAGTCATGTTTTAGCTGGACTTTTTGAGTCAGAGATATCTGGTCATGAACTGCTCAGCAATCAATACAAGGGAAGACTGGGCAGTGGAGTCATTCTCTGGTGAGTGGCATAGCTGCTCCCGATTTACAGAGACAGCCTCAGGATGTTAAAACATTTGTACTTGGAAATGTCATTGATTTTACATTTTGACCAACTTCACGGCTAAAGCAACTCTGTCCCTTCCCATCAAGAGAAGACAATGATTACTCACCTATTTAATGGGTAGGAGTCTGAACTTCCCTGCCTTCAAAAGCTAACGCCTGCAGTAGAGTCTTCACATTTGACACATTTCCAGATATTAAAAATGACCTTTCCATTTTAATCTGAGGCCACTACAATTCTGTAAAACTGACCAGATGATTACAGACGTATTAGTGCAACAGAAATACTGTCCATCATATTTTTTTTTCTACTAATGTAGCACCCTCCTAGTTAGCTAAGAGGCGCTCCAACTTTAATTGTTGGATAGAGGCTGAGTAGCAGCCTGGGTGTGATAGTCAGGTGGATCAAATTTAGGTCAGATCTGAGAGCCTCTGAAGACCAGCTCTCTGGGATTTCCCCCTGCACTAGAACTTTGGAGAAAGATCTACAAGCAGTGGGCGAAGGTGAGAAGTGGCTGGTCAGTAATCCTAGAGGATCCTGGCCAATCCCCAACAGGAGATTTGGAAAGGGGCCAAGACAGCCTTTAAGAGTAACTGGCCTGCTCAGCAGCAGCAGGTGAAGAGTTGGAGAGTTTCGGTGAAAGATGTGGAAGTGACGCTGGAGAGCAGGAGCCTGGGAGAGGGCCCAGATGGGAGGGGGGCTCACCTCTAGGCAGGAGAACCTTGAAAAGAGGAAAACTTGGGACTTCATCAGCCCCCTGAGAGAGTACCACCTGTGAGGCAGGGAAGGAGCGACCCAGCTAGAAGGCCTGGTAGCAGCCATCAATCCACCAGCAAAACAGGAAAAGGACTGAATGAGTAGACCTGCTCCCCCTGGGACAAATAAGTGAAGGAGTACTCTGTTGGGAAACCAGATTAGCAACTACCCAGAACTGACTTCCCTTAAAGTGTCAGGCACTGTATCCCCTGCCCTGGGATTTACCCAGAACAGCTGGATAAAGGAGTATCTAGGGTCTGGGTGATACAACCGAAGACGCTGGTTAGCTCTCCATGAAGAGGATTTTGCTGTAAAAAACTTGTATATAGTTCCAGGAAGTTGTCCTCGGTTTCACAGTCCCATTGGGCATTTTGTACACCCTAACCCTATCCCAGTTCAAATCCTCTAATAAAACTTCAAAACAAGCTCAAGGACTGGTTACTGTCCCCTGGATACAAGTTACTAGGAAAATGCATGTTGCCTGGCTGTGCAGGACTATAGGGGGACCCAAACTTCAGCAACTCCTAAGGGGGTAGTGCTGCACTAACATCCAAATTTTCAGGACAAGCTTTCAGGTTGTACCCCATTCTTCAAAATCCAACCTGCTTCTGCAAGGTCCTTCTGTTTAGACCTTGAAGAAGGGGGTACACCTGGAAAGCTTGTTCTGAAAATTTGGATTTTAGGGCAAGGGCAAAGTATCACAGACAGTGGTGCAAAACCATAAAAAAATGTAATACAATATGGCAAGCTGGAGGTGTTCTGTACACTGTGTGAACACAGAACGCCCCTAGAAATGTAATTTCCTACTTGTGTGATTGACTCACTGATTTTCTCAGAAGTCTGTACTAAGATACAAGTCAAATTTTAGGCATCCTCTGCAACAGAATTTTTATTTTTTGTGAGATACTCCCCAAGGGTTAGATACTTAGAGGGATGTAGACATTGCAACTTTCTTCATCAGAACACTGAAATTACACAATTAACTAACAAAGTTAACAGTAAAGCTTCTTCAAGGCACGTCTCTGCAAAATAAATTCGTAAGATCCCTGCAATGTACTCTTCTCTTCATTGGAAGTCACTGGATAGAACTTGGAGAGCACTATCACATACTGGATTTCAGCTTCTATGGCTTCTAAAAATATGGGACAAAGTGCTAAATGTCTCTTGCACCCTTGGAGATGGGAGCATCAAATAATATAAGAAGTGGTAGTTCTTTTTAAACTGTAAGCACAACTGCCCTTACAGTCTTCCCTTAGTCTCCCTGAAAAATCCTACAATCCTCAACTGATCCTATCCTGCCTGTGAAGTCCACCACATTCAGCTACCTGTGATAGGGTGACAATATAGATGCAGTACTCCTGAATTCAGCACAGCATTGCCATCCTTTCTACTCTACTGTGGGATGAGAAGATATTGCTGGGGCCATGGCTATCAGCACTGTCAATGTTTATATTTATTTATTTATTATTATATGTACTTATATAGCACCATCAATTTACGCTTCACCTTATATATATACATACACCGTATTTTTCGCTCCTTAAGATGCACTTTTTTCCCCCCAAAAAAGGGGGGAAAATGTCAGTGCGTCTTATGGAGCGGCCGGTCCGGTATTTCCGCCGCCGACACCGTGTCAGAATAGCGGGCCGGCTGCTCAGCTCTTCTCTGCAGCAGGACCTTACCTGTTCCTCGGTCCAGCTCTGTACAGTCTTCCCGAGCCAGCGTCTTTAGTGTGGGCACCCGGCTGTGACAGCCGGGTGTCCACTGCGCATGTGCGAGAAGCACTGCGCTTGTGAATGGCCCGGCGTCTTCTGAGACACATGACAGATTCACTTCTCGCGCATGCGCAGTGGGCACTCGGCTGTCAGCCGGGTGCCCACACTAAAGGGAGGACAACTCTGCGGAAGTGGGATTGGGTACCTGTCAAATTCAGATGCCTGCTCCCCCTCCCTCCCCAAAGGTCAACAGTTTCTTGGTCGTCCCCTGTACTGTCTGCAGTCTCTTGATCATCCCCTGTACTGTCCCCAGTCTCTGGTCATCCCCTGTACTATGTCCGCAGTCTCTGGTCATCCCCTGTACTATGTCCGCAGTCTCTGGTCATCCCCTGTACTATGTCCGCAGTCTCTGGTCATCTCCTGTACTATGTCCGCAGTCTCTGGTCATCTCCTGTACTATGTCCGCAGTCTCTGGTCATCTCCTGTACTATATCTGCAGTCTCTGGTCATCCCCTGTACTATGTCCGCAGTCTCTGGTCATCTCCTGTACTATGTCCGCAGTCTCTGGTCATCTCCTGTACTATGTCCGCAGTCTCTGGTCATCTCCTGTACTATGTCCGCAGTCTCTGGTCATCTCCTGTACTATGTCCGCAGTCTCTGCTCATCCCCTGTACTATGTACGCAGTCTCTGCTCATCCCCTGTACTGTGTCCGCAGTCTCTGGTCATCTCCTGTATTGTGTCCGCAGTCTCTGGTTATCTCCTGTACTATGTCTGCAGTCCATTGGTTCAGTATATTTTTTTTCTTGTTTTTCACCTCTAAAACTTAGGCGCGTCTTATGTTCAGGTGAGTCTTATGGAGCGAAAAATACAGTATATATTGTACATTTACATTAGTCCCTGCACTCAAGGAGCTTACAATCTAAGGTCCCTAACTCACATTCATACATACATACATACGCTAGGTCCAATTTAGACCAGAGCCAGTTAACCTACTAGCATGTCTTTGGAGTCTGGGAGGAATCTCCAGGCTGGTAGCATCGTGGTTGGGATTTAAACCAACAATACTAGTGTTGCTAGGTGGAAATGCTAACCGCTTAGCCAATGTGCTGCCATAGCTCATCAACCATCAGCTGTCCAAACTTGAAACCCTTTCACTTTGATCTGCAGTGTCTGAAAGACGAAGCGTCTGAGATCACTCAGGGGAGGTAAAGGGAGTTTTTTTTACCTTTTGAGGATTGTGCATCACATTGTAGCCAGATTTGGGACCTGTTTAGACACAGTCACAAAGTTCACATCTTTCCTTTACTTTTCCACCACTCAGCTTGGCCACAGGAGCAAAACAAAATAAAAACATCAAGTCCATCCATATGGGGGGAACATGTGACATTCTTTCCTTTCTCCCATGTGACAGATGTGGGCTTGGTTGGTAAGATGTGATATGGGCTCAGAGAGTCTTCAAGACTAATGGAAGAATAGAGCAGTGAGGAAGAGACGGGAAGGTAAGAATGTGCCAATGGGAAGCAGGGAAGATAAGTGAGCCTCTTTCTTTGCCTGGCTTGGGATTCACTTTAAGGCCTCCTTCACAACGGCACTGAGGCCCATAGTCCAAGAATGGACAGTGTGTTTGTGTGGCTTGAACCTCCAGGTGTTGTGTGCAGGCAGCCCAATCATGTCAATGGGGACACAGCAGCTGCATGGGCAAAGCCACTTGTCCCAATTGGACAGGCGTGCCAGCGCAGGGGAGCAGCTCTGAGCACAGACAAAGTGCATTGGAGGCTGCTCACCCCTACCTGCACACCTGTAAAATTGAGACAGACTACAAGCCTCAGCACTTGTGCGAATGAGCCCCAAAGAGGCAAAAAGGTTAATTGGCTCTGGACTAATGCAGACCATACATAGGTCGAATTCCGAACAAATTTTCTATATAAAATCAGAAATTTTGTGCGTTTTGAAATCCAATGCTATCACCATTAATTTCAAAACTCACCCGATTCTCCCATCATTGATTCAAAATTTGTTAGTTTTTCAAAAAATTTCCAACATTCCCAATCACTCAAATTCGATGGCCACCCGAAAATCGTCCATTTCTGTTATCCACCAATGGTGCGAAATTCAAATGAAAATTCTTTTGGAATTCAACCCGTGTATGGCCGACTTTAGTCAGGAAGTCCAATTTTTTTCTGCCTTAATCCAATTTTTCTTAAAATGTAGTACGATTAGATTTAGCTTATTTTGCTTTTGTTCCAAAGAACACACTGGTCTGTATTTTAAGTGCTTAGTTTAAAATCAAAAGAGGAGGATAAATATACAAAACTTTGTGCAGTAATGTTTATTTTAATACCATATGGGTACTGATGTTCAAGTAAAGTATGAAAATAGTAAGGAAAGTAATAATAAATATTGCTAAGGCTATGAGTGTACTGCAGATCACAGAACAGGCCATGATGGCTTTAACCCTGGGCTACCAGCCAAGCGTTACTTCTCTACTTCTCTGCTTTTAAAAAGATATTTTGGTCATACTTCTCTTGTAGGCCACAAGAGTGCACTTACTTGTGCTCTTCTGTGACCCAGAATTATTCGACATTGGGCTAAAGCCTGCTGTTGGCTGACATGGAGCTGCTCCAGTCTATGGATGTATCCCTACAATAATGTTGGGATTCCACCCCCTACACAGCCTGCCGCTAAAGTGAGTGCCAAAGGGACAGAGCACAGAGCGGTGACTGATCAACACGACTCTCTGCTCAGAGCAGAACTGAGAACTAAGCATTCAGCAGTCATGTGATCGCTCATCTCTCTGTGTTAGACCCAGCGGGGGGGATAGCTGCAGCATCAGAGCGATGCTGCAGCCATATAGGTAAATATATGTATGTGTGTTTTTTGTTTTCCTCACTTCTCCTTTAAAAATGTAAAGCTGAAATTCAGGCAAAAAGCTAATCACACAGATCAAATACATGTAAAGGAGCTGTTTTACCTGTCAAAAAATTTGTATTTCTGTCTCTCCAGACTTAAGATTTGCACTGCTCTTCAACATATCAAAGCCCTGACTGGCAACAGAGGACTTGATTTCTCTCCGAACTCTGAATTTTAGTAGTAATTTCAGATATTGTCCCAACCCCAGCCTGTGACTGGACAGTGAAAGGAGAAGTAGCAGATTGATGAGCTCATCTCTCTATCACTCTGTTCTCTCCTCCTATCAGTGTGTCTCTTCTTAGCACATAAGCATCACATTGTATTGGCTGCTTGTGCTCCATCTCAATCTCCAGGTGTGAGCTTTGCTGTAAAATCACTGTAAAATGCTGATACAAGGCCAAACTCAGGTACTAAGGCTGGTTGTACATTATACATATACAATCTTCTTTTACAATTTTCCTTTAGATTTACCAAAACCATATAATATGAGGTCAAACCTAAGTACTTTCAATGTGTATGCAGTCAGGCACACCTTTGTACTACATAGTTGAAGGTAAATCTAAAGGCAATTGAAGAAGACAATTGTATAATGTATGACCAGCCTTACACTGCTTGAATTTCAGCAAATACACTTTTTATTCATGAATATAGAACTGCATTAATTTGTGTCCTATATCTGCCGGTACAGTTTCACAATGCTGCTGCACTGGGGTGCATGGACCTGGGGTGCAGTCGGATGTGCTGCCGAAAAATGCAGCATTTTAGTGGGAAAGGGGCACATAGGAAACAATGGTTTTCTAAATGCCCTTGCAGGGACTCATTTTCCTGTGCAGAAAAGCTCAGGGCACCAGGTAGTGTGAAAGAGCACCTAAAAAGTCATTCTACTTTTTTTTTACAAAAAAAAAATTCCCCTCTGGGTGATCACTCTACATTGCATGGATTTGAACAGATTCCTACCTTTTGTTATTCTGAAGTGTTTGTTTGTCCATATGCAGGGATAATCTGTATAGGAGTGGTTTTTATAATTATCAATCAGCTGCTGAACTTGCAGTGCTCTGATGAGAAAAGTGGCAGGGCCTGCATCCCCTTAGATGTTATTGTGCTTTACAATATAAAGGAAGACAATACAGCAACAATACAGTTCAATACAAGAGGGTCCCTGCTCCTTGGAGCCTACAATGTAAGAGAATTTATCTTTGGGAGTATCTCACCAAAAATCAAATTTTTGTTGCAGGGGATGCATAAAATCTGACATATCTTGGTGCAGACTTCTGGGAAAATCAGTGAGCCAATCACACAAGCAGCAAATTACATTTCTAGGGGGCATTCTGTACACAATCTGTGTACAGAATGCCTACAGGTTGTCAAATTGCATTGCATTTTACAAAAAAATTACAGCTTTGCAGATTGAAAAGGAAAGTTAATTGTTAACAACATGCACTTACAATATGACTTGTGTCTTTTGTCTTATTTGCTCTTTTCCCTACAAAAGTGGAATTACACTTTTAAAATGGTCCATTTATATAACAAGATGAGCACCCTGTAGGCTGAGGGGGATAGTAAAAAAATAAAAAGTATAGTAAACTAATATTGACTGTATTAAAGTTACTAGCATACCAACAAGCTTTCTTCATAAATTCTGAACATCCATAAATATAAACCTTAGAAAAACACAACTTAACTCAAGAGGAAAGTCAGACAACAATAAATTATATGGAGCATGGAAAATACACACCGACAGATGACTGACTGTATGCTCTGAAATACAGCTCTACCACCTGTTTAGTTTTGTAGCCCATTTTATAGGGCCAGAAAAACTTCATCAGATTTCACACATAAACTAAAGCAGTTATAGTCGGAGGTCAAGCCCGGACAAAGGAATGGAAAACCTCAATGACTTTAATGTGTTTCGCTACAGCTCATTTGTGAATTGCTTTTAGGCTAAGAAATGTTTATTTTAGGCTAAGAAATTGTTACTGTGCCCTGGTGACTTGGCAGGGACAGCTGTTCTTAGGACAGTCATGTTGGGGCCAACTCTGACAGTCACAAAAACTTGTTATCAGTTTCTTGATGTAAGTTGGCCATATGCTAGTGGATTTTCGAATGAACACACAAAACTTACAAAAATTCTCATCAGTACACTGGACGACATTATTATTAATATACAGAATTTATATAGCACCAACAGTTTGCGCAGCACTTTACAAAATTAAGGTAGACATTACAGTTACAATACAATTTGGTACAAGAGGAAACAGAGGGCCCTGCTCATTAGAACTGACAATCTAGGAGGAAGGGTTGAGTGATACAAAAGGTAATAGCTGTGGGGGATAAGCTGATGGAGGAAATAAATGGCAGTTTACTAGGTAGAAGCAGGATAGACTTCTTTAAAGATAGATTAGGAGACAGCCGGACAGATTGGGTTAGGGTGTTCCATAGGATGGGAGAAGCTCAGGAGAAGTCCTGGAGGTGATCATGGGAGGAGGTGACATGGGAACTAGAGCAGAAGGTCTTGGGAGGGTCGAAGAGAGCAATTTGGTTGATATTTTGAGACCAGGTTGGTTATGCAGCTGGGGGCAGAGTTGTGGATGGTTTTGTACGACATGACAAATGTCCTTCAAAAAGTACATTTGCTTTTAATATTTGATTTTGGAGTATATGGAGTTTCCCAAATGAAAACCACCATGAGAACACTGATTTTTGCTAGCAGCTATAACAGCCACTAGAGGTAATTGCATGTAAAATCCGGCAGAATGGTTGTACCTAGGTTGGATTGATCGATCAACTTAGTACATTCAGCCTGCCCATGCATGGTCCAAATATTGGCTGGTTCCTGCTAAACCAGCAGAGATTCTAGCCATCTATGGTTGGGCCTTACTTTCCAGGAAGTCCTGCGGAGCTGTGGTGGGTTTTGTTTAGGTGTCTCACCACTGTCCTTGGCAATACATCTACGTATTTACTGCCATCTAACAAAGTAAAGTGCACCTGACCTCGAAAAGTGATCTGTTATGTTAAATTGCTTCTGAAAAATAGCTGTGCACTTCCCGGTATGTGCCTAAGCACTCCTGTGTCTACAGCCTCGTAGCTGTATATTTGCAGGGTGAGATGTAAGGCTTTGCTGCCTCTGACTACTAGTCTCATGATGTTTGAAGTAAGATTTGGTGATGTCAGTACTGTGCAGCTCACTGTTCTCCTTGCTGAAGACTCTTCCATGAGCAAGTAAAACCCTGCTTCTACCAAGCTGTCCATGTCCACAGAGGCACAGTGCAGAAGAAGGCATGGTAAGTCAGTAATAAGGAAAGATCAGCTGCAGTAAGCCCAGAGGCACTGGTGACTAGTCCTTTGCTTTCTTGCCGCCTTTTTTTCTGTACAGCTTCCATAGTTCAGTTGTGCTTCAAGTGTTCAGGGGTCATTTTTAAGGACTTATAAAACAAACCTGTGCTTTGCTAATGCAAGGCCAAGCGACAGGTTTAGGTCTCCTCAGCAGATTATACTCATCTTTCCTACATTCCCATAAAGCTCCATTCAGTTGCCAGGAGCAGGAGAAGCCACCTTCTAAAAGCTATGAGTCACTTAATTCAATGCTTAACGTGTTAAAATGCACATTTTAGGCTTGAAAGGTTACTTAAAACTCCCCAAAAGATTTCATATTTTCCAAAACTGTCACCAAACAGTCAATGATTTGAAAGCCCTTAAAGGTTATCAGTTTAGAGCTAACTATGAATGATGGCCTTAGAATTATTGCTCTCACTCTAGCATGTGCAACAATACTCAATGGGGTAATTTACTAAGGCAAATAGTTCACTTAGTAAGAAAAGTTGCATTTAGTGAATTTTTCTCAGAACTTAGTGAATGTGATGAAATTTCATATTCTGTCAATATACTCCAATCAGCATTCTCCTTGGCTGCAGCATGATTGACTGGCCTCTTGCGCTCTTTCTTTCTTCTCCTGTATGAGCTCTACTGTACAGGACCTGCAAGAGGCTGATACCAAGGAAGGTCCAGATGCCTGTACTGCTTGAATTTCAAACAATACATTTATTGAGAAATATTGATTACAGAGCTGCAATAATTTGTTTCTTTTCCACCTGCCTATATTTCAGCTTTAATGCATACACTGGCACACACCATTCAAAAGAGACATATTGTCAAATAATTTCTTTCTAAAGTAATTTAGGAAGGAAAATACTGTATATAAACAGCCACTAGAGGGAGCATGCATTAACATGTATGAAATATAAGCAAGAAAATATGGAATGAAAGGCAAACAAAATGGAAAAAAAAGGTAAAAAAAAAAACTGCAATCAGGTAAATATTTCAAATGACAGCTCAGAATGAGGCCTCACAGAAAACACATTATAGTGTCCCTTTAAAAAACCCAAAGCCAAGTGAAATGTTTATGCTCAGTCCACTGGAAATCTTTACACACTGCTGTCAGAATTTTAAAGACCCATAATCCCACATCTCCTGTCAGCCTGGTATATCTCAGCCTGTCACCAGGTCGACATATCGCAAATTAAGGCCTAGATTCACCAAGGTCCATTAACTCAGGAAAAACAGCAAGATGTTACATAAAACAGGAACAGGCTTTATATGCCCCCGGGCTAAGACTTTGTTCACTTTCATAATTGTAAGAAAATCAATGTGTATAACAAAACCCATACGCAGCAAAGTAATATAGTATTGTATAACAGCAGAAAATACAACTTTATCCCATAATCTCTCCGCAGCCTCACTTTCCATATAATTCAGTTAATGACACACAAGAAATGCTGTTTTGCATATTATTTAATAAAGGAAATGGAAGGTTTCATTTCAGGAGAACTCTGTATATAGTGGTTTTTCTACTGGATGCAAGCCACTAGCTATACATACTAGTGAAACTGCAATAAAATGTAATATATACTGTATATTCAGCTGTATAAGGAGTTTCTTTGGACATAATGGAAATCTGTCTGAAACAGAAGAGAACTTTGACTTGCAATCAATACACCTATTACAAATAAGAATACAGTACATTGTAACATTTTTAGACAAAAAGACAAAAGCCAATTAGCAGAAGAGCAACCGTTAGACCCAGGTAAAAGGCTTTACTGCCCCTCTGAAAAGCAAACCATGGTGGATCGCATTGAGCTGGTTTACAGGCATTCAAAGGCTATAGTGCTGCCTACTGTATTCCTTGGTTTTCAATCCCAAAGAGGATTTTTTTCTATCCCAATAGGGATTTTGCATTGAACTACAAATGCCATAGCTGCGTTTGACATGCAATAGGGGTGTGGTGCCATTGACTCCATTGGTCAAGTTTGACAGACAGTGCTGACTGTTAAACTTGACATGCCAATGTACAATTACCGTACCACAGAGTATCGCAGCTGTGCAAATGTGAACAGGTCAGCGGGGGTGCACGTGTGGCCTACCAGGAAGAGCTGAACACATACTTGATACATGACCCAACACAGAAGAGCTGCTCTGCCGCTGTACATCTGATGCGGTTATCACTCCCACCAGCAAATCTTTATTCCCAACACTCTGCCACCCCCCCCCCCCAAACAGCTCATCATTATCATCAAACTTTACATTTTACTGTACAGAAAATGATTATTTAAACCCACTGATTCTTTTCTGCTTTGCTACATTTCTGTTATACTAGTGTTTCAAAGATGAGTGCAATTTTAGTGTTTCTAACCTTTTCTGCACTCCCCTCTCAGTGTGGATTATACTTACAACACTACTCCTCCAACGTCTTCTCTACCCAGTGCTGCAGAGCCGTATGCATATATTTCAAGGTGGCACCTTTACATATGTGACACAGCCTCCACTCATTTCAATGGGAAGCCCTTCATTCATACTCTCAGACAACTGGGATTGCACTGAGGAATTCAACTAGTGGAAGGATATGTTACAGTTGGGCTGCAGCCAGCAAGATGAGCTACAGTATATGTATTGGGGCTGTACAGGGAGCTGCTGGCATCAGGAAGGCTATGTGTTCCCTCCAGGTTTGGTGCTGGAATTCTGTGTTGTCCATTGATGGTGGTTCCTTTGCAGTGCTTTTTTTTCAGAGGGTTGATGAGGGGCAGGTAGGGGGCATCCTGTTCACTGGTTGCATAATACAGTTGTGTCCAAAATTATTCAACCCCCACTGAAATTGAGTGTTTTGGCCAGTTTGACATTGCTTTTGATCATTCAGTCATCTTGCTTACATTTACATTAAAGAGGCACTTGTAGGTCAGACAAATATAACATAACAGTTATAATGAAATAACCACAAATGTCTTTTCTGTGCTCACAGCATTATCAGTTTTATTCAACCCCCAAGTGACATTCAATCTTAGTACTTAGTACAGCATCCTTTTACAGTTATAACAGCTTTTAAACGTGAAGCATAGCTTGACACAAGTGTCTTGCAGCGATCTACGGGTATCTTCGCCCATTCTTCATGGGCAAAGGCCTCCAGTTCAGTCACATTCTTAGGCTTGCGCACTGCAACTGCTTTCTTTAAGTCCCACCAGAGGTTCTCAATCGGATTTAAGTCTGGTGACTGCGATGGCCACTCCAAAATGTTCCAGCCTTTCCTCTGCAACCATGCTCTAGTGGACTTGGAGGTATGCTTGGGATCATTGTCCTGTTGAAAGGTCCAACGTCTCCCAAGCCTCAGGTGTGTGACGGACTGCATCACGTTTCCATCCAATATCTCCTGGTACTGAAGAGAATTCATGGTACCTTGCACACGCTGAAGCTTCCCTGTACCTGCAGAAGCAAAACAGCCCCAAAGCATGATTGACCCTCCACCATGCTTCACAGTAGGCAAGGTGTTCTTTTCATCATAGGCCTTGTTCTTCCTCCTCCAAACATAGCGTTGATCCATGGGCCCAAACAGTTCTAATTTTGTTTCATCAGTCCACAGAACACTATCCCACAACTTTTGTGGTTTGTCCACATGGCTTTTGGCATACTGCAGTCGACTCTTCTTATTCTTTGGAGACAGCAAGGGGGTACGCCTGGGAGTTCTGGCACGGAGGCCTTCATTACGCAGTGTGCGTCTTATTGTCTGGGCTGAAACTTCTGTACCCACATCTGACAAATCTTTTCTCAGTTCCTCAGCAGTCACACGGGGACTTCTCTCCACTCTACGCTTCAGGTAGCGCACAGCAGTCGAAGTCAGCATCTTCTTTCTGCCACGACCAGGTAGCGTTTCAACAGTGCCCTTTGCCTTGAATTTGCGAATGATGCTTCCTAAGGTGTCTCTTGGTATGTTTAACATCTTTGCAATCTTCTTATAGCCATTGCCCTTCCTGTGAAGAGAAATCACCTCTTCTCTTGTCTTCCTGGACCATTCTCTTGCCTTCACCATGTTTGTAACCACACCAGTAAATGTCTAGAAGGAGCTGAGTATCACAGTCATTTTAAAGCTGCCTAATTGGTGCTTATTATGCTTGATTGCTGCTCGGTGACATCCACAGGTGTTTTCAATACCTGATGGAAAGCACCTGTATGAACCTCTGTTCTTCAGAGTGGTAGTCTTTAAGGGGTTGAATAATTGTGGCAATGAAGAAACCACATAAGAACCATTTACTACTGTATTACATAAACAATTGATGTCATTTTAGTTGCATTTGGGTAGTTACAACGTCCTTGTAGGATTTGATTCTGAATACAATTCCAAATGTACACTATAGTCCCTAAACCCCTTTACAGCATTGGGGGTTGAATAATTTTGGACACAACTGTATGTATTGCACATGTGTCATACACATGGCCAAATCCGGTTCACCAGCCCATTTCATGTGGCCCTTGCAGCTCTTCTGCAGCTGCGGCACCCCCCTCCTCTCCACCCCCATTTTGTCTTAGCAGTCGGCAGCAGAGAGAAGGATAGAACTCTTCCTACCGATCCTGCACCTCTCTGTGCAACTGCAGCACCCCCAAGTCTCTGCCTTCCCTGGTCTCTGCATTCAGCAGACTCCAGCAGCCCTTCTCTGGTCCTCCTCCAGACCCTGCACTTGTTGCTTCCCAGCTTGGCCCCCAGCTTCTTCCCAGCAGCAGCAAAACATAAGGGGTGCACTGTGATGTAAGGGAGGGTGGAGGACCATTGAAGTCTGATGGTGGGGGCTCCTGACGTCTGATGTAAGGGGGGTGGGGTGCTCGGGACATCTAGTCTTACAGGTACAATCAGCTCTATGAGGGCAAACATAATGCTGATGCGGCCCACAATGAAATGAGTTTGACACCCCTGGAGTATTGTATGCCTAAAGCGGAGCTTCACCCAAAAGGGGATGTTCCGCTTGAAGTACTCCTCCCCTTCCACATTTGTCTTGCAATATTCTTGGGGGGGGGGGAGGGGGCAGGGTACCTAGTTTTGACAGGTACCCATTCATACTTATGGCTAAGTTCGCCTCAGAGAACTGAACTGAAAATCCACCCCCCCCTCTCCCCTGCAGTCTTCTGGGACACTTCACAGGTCCCAGAATGTTGCCAGATCATTCAGAAAGTGCAGCACAACTCACGCATGCGCAGTGGGCATCCGACTGTGAAGCTTCAAGCTTTTACAGCCATGTGGCCACATTTGAGATGTTGGCGCCAGGGAGAGGAGAGGGAGAGAAGGGACAGAGTGGGTGAGCATGTTGCTGGATCCTGGGACAGGTTATGTGTTTTTATTAAAAGTCAGCACCTACAGTTTTTGTTGCTGCTGACTTTTAATAAACACAAAAACAACTGGAGCTCCGTTTTAAACTGAAACTATACTTTGCGCATTCAGGGGCAACATGGATAGGACAATTGAATTGACCAAACCCGTCAAAAGTAGGTATGTCAGGCCTACTTTTCACCTATGTCTGAATTTGCTGAGTTTTGAATTTGGTGGTTTGTGAAGCTGTGGTTGTGTTGTGCAGTACATGTGTATGGTGAGCATAAAAATCTTCTTATCTGATCATTTACTCTGTTGAGCTGGCCAAAGGTGGTTTGTTTTCTTGTTTTTTTGTCAGCCAGTGCACTGAACAGATTCTTCCATCCACACAAATCAGGTGGATGGAGGAATTCCCCTCAATTCCCTGCCAGGGCATTGTATTGTGATAGCAGCACCCCAGAAGTAGGAATTATTACTACACATTTTTATTAGAGTGGAAAAAAAGGTGGAACTGATGACAAAGTTTTTTTCTTAATTGACTGTGCCTTTCTGTCCTGAGAAAATCTGCTTTTTCTTGTTCTGGTGTCACAGAAACCCGAAGTGAGGGACAATCTCCCCAGTGGGACCACAGAAAGATATTCAAACCTGCAACAATTGTTACTCTACCTAAAACAATACCAAGACAATTTTGTCTACAGTTAGGCATTAGCAGGGACAGACTGACCATTTGGAAACTCGGGCACTGCCCAAGGGCCGGGGTCAGTAGGGGGCCCCATGAGAGGCCCCTGGTACCTTTTCATGGGCTTTTTTGAGTTTGGCCAAGGACACAGGGGCCCCATGATACCCTATTGACTGGGGGCCCCATGAGTTGTCAGTCCGCCCCTGGGAGTTACTGCACTTTTTATCGCAATTTCATATAACCTACTGCATGCCCCATCTAGGTTTGTGTAGTCTATACTTTGCCTCCAACCTACCCTGATTACAGTTGGAGAGTCCAGCATTTCAGGAAAATTTTGATGGTGACTGCAATCTCCAATCTAGAGCTGAAACAACTCCTACAGCAAACTGCATTGCAAGTCATTTTAATGCATCCCTATTTTACCTCAGCCAGTGGCAGCACTCTTACCACAATTCAAGAAATCATCTGTACCATGATCACTGTAGCAAGTAAAAGTGATATGTAAGTTTGCACAGAGCAGCCCGATCCTCTCTTTCTCAGGTCCCCTGGCTCCTCCTCCTTGAACAGTGCCCACAATAGCAAGCAGCTTGCTATGGGGGCACTGGTGCTTTCTCGCTCCCAATCTCCACTCTATGTGTCCATAAGACACATAGAGCAGAGGCTCGACCCGGCCGCCCGCTCTCTCCTCATTGGCTCAATGGCTGTGATTAACAGTAGTGGGAAACAATGGCTCTCGCTGCTGCTCCTGCTGCTGTCTCAGCCATTGAGGAGAGAGAGACTTGGGAAAGGCTCCCGTGCTCCCGTGTACATCACTGGATCGAAATAGGGATCAGGTGCGTATTAGGGGGGCTGTGGGGGGAACATCGCACAAAAGGTTTTTTACCTTCATGCATAGAATACATGACAAAATGCATGCATAGAATTCATAACAAAGTGCACAGAATGCATGAAGGTAAAAAATCAGCCTTTACAATCACTTAAATTAATAAACCTCTCAGTAATGCTATTAATATGCTGAAGCTAGAGGAAGCTCTAATGATTTGCAGTGTGACTTCAGGAGACTTTACCAATAAGCTCACATTAAACTTGGAATGCAAGTGAGCAACATGTGTTTTCTGCTCTCCCCTTTAAATACAGGCTAGTCACACTTGGTTTATGCTATTTGTGTTCAGTTTTGTGTTTGTTTTGATGTTCACTTTCTCTGTTTGATATCCTATATGTTAGTAATGGTAAATCTCTAATACAAACTGATGTGCTTTTCTATGTGACCTGTGCAACCACAATAAATAAAGTAATTGTCTGTATAATGTGATCTATTTATATTTATTACATTAACCACTTGACAACCAGGCTATAGACAAATGACGGCTACAGCGCGGTTGTCCAGCTCTGGGAGGGCATCATATGACGCCCTCCCAGAACACGTCCTCCCACGCGCCCGGCGATCTTCATGATCGCTGTGTCCTATGGACACAGCTGATCACACAATGTGGTAAAAAGCCAATCACAACGGCCTTTTACCACGTCATGCCGATAACCGGCAATTGTCAGAAAACAGATCGGCACTGATGATCAGTGCCCAGCAGTACCACTCACCAGTACCACCCACCTGTGCCCAGCAGTGCCACCCACAAGTGCCAAGCAGTGCCACCCACCTGTGCTCAGCAGTGCCACCCATCTGTGCCCATCAGTGCCTTGCAGTACCACCCACCTGTGCCCAGCAGTGCCAACCAGTGCCCAGCAGTGCCCCCTATCAGTGCCACCCATCAGTGCTGCCCAGCAGTGCCACACATCAGTGCCCAGCAGTGCCGCTAGTCAGTGTCCAGCAGTGCCGCCAGTCAGTGCCACCCATCAGTACTGCCCATCAGTGCTTCCTATCAGTGCCCATCAGTAATGCATATCAGTGCAGCATCATCAGTGCCAGCTCATCAGTGCCTTACAGTACCACCCACCTGTGCCCAGCAGTGCCAACCAGTGCCCAGCAGTGCCCCCTATCAGTGCCGCCCATCAGTGCTGCCCAGCAGTGCCACACATCAGTGCCCAGCAGTGCCGCTAGTCAGTATCCAGCAGTGCTGCCAGTCAGTGCCACCCATCAGTACTGCCCATCAGCGCTTCCTATCATTACCCATCATTTCTTCCTATCAGTGCAGCCTCATCAATGCACATCAGTGAAGGAGAAAAATTACCTGTTTCCAAAATTTTGTAATAGAAACAAAGAAAAAGGGTTTTTTTCAAATTTTTGCTATTATTTGTTTATAGCACAAAAAATAAAACACCCAGTGCTGTTTAAATACCACCAAAGAAAGCTCTATTTGTGTGAAAAAAATGATAAAAATGTCATATGGGTACAGTGTTGCATGACCGCGCAATTGTCATTCAAAGTGCGACAGTGCTGAAAACTGAAATTTGGCATGGGCAGGAAGGGGGTATAAGTGCCCTGTAGGCAAGTGGTTAAACTCAGAATGCAAGTGAGCAACATGTGTTTTCTGCTCTCCTATTAAAAGCTGTAGTAAACTTTATCATTAAAAAAAAATTTCCCTTGCAAGTGCGTGCTAGTATGCATCGCAATGAGATGATATCATCAGTCTGCTTCAAGCTAGAGGAAACATTTATTCAGCCCCAGTGACCAGACTGCAACATCACCTGTCATATATCCCTGCAGCAAGTCACAAAGTTGGAAGCTGAACCAAGGACTAATCTGTGTCAAGCATATGTGAACACAGCCAGGAACTACAAAGATACCAGGACTGTGTTCTCTCTGGGCCAGCATCTCAGACCAAGAAGTAGATGCTGACTCTGATTGTGTTCTCTCTGAGCCAGCATTTCAGACCAAGTAGATAGTGACCCTGAATGATGCCTGCACAAAGATGGCCTTGTCCTTCTAGAGAGAAAGCAGATGAAGGCATTGTCAGGAGTAGGGATAAGCTTGCGTTCAGCTCTGGTTTTAATTGAAACCCATGTTTGACTGAATCCAACTGTCACTGATGAGCCACAAAACTGCATACAAGGTTTTCCTTGCCCCCCCCCCCAACTGCACGTACACAAAGGGATGCTTGTGACACAGTGACTTGAGTCGCACCCATTAAAACTAATGTGTTGTAACTTGTAGTGTGACTTTATGTGTTGCAAGTCACATGATAAGTTGCAGCAGTGTGAACCGGGGCTTACACTTAGTTTAATAGGAAAAGAAAAGGGGGATTTAATAGGGCCCCCCACTTTTTTTATGGGACTGTGGCAGGGAAATACAGTTTCAAGTTTTCAAGGGAATATTTTCAAGGGAACATTCTAGAAAGTCATTAGGGTTTTTAGTGTCCCCCCCCCCCCATTGGTGTGAGGAGGAGAAAAAAAGTTTCAAGTCCCCCCATGGTATACTAATATAATGGAGAAGCTGCTAGAAAATAGGAGTTTTAGCCCCCCCCCCCACTACACCTGAACAGTTTTAAGCCCACCCCCCCCAAGTTTACTAATATAATGGTAAAGATTCTAGGAAATAGGAGTTTTAGCCCCCCACTACACCTGAACAGTTTTAAGCCCCCCCCAGGGTATACTAATATAATGGTAAAGATTCTAGAAAATAGGAGTTTTAGCCCCCCACTACACCTGGACAGTTTTAAGCCCCCCCCCCAGGGTATACTAATATAATGGGGACGATTCTAGAAATCGGGAGTTTTTAGCCCCCCACTACACCTGGACATTCCTGAAAGAAAAAGTGACCAATAGAGAGAAGAATTGGAGAGAGGAGAGGACTATAAAAAGGGGGTCCGCTAATGGAAAAAGCAGAAACCTGGGAGGCATCTCTGTGGTGCTCCCCTCCCACCCGTCCATTTTCCTCGCGGCCAATTATTGGTAAGTATCATATTAAATGATGGTAGAATAAGTAAGTATGTAAACTGCAAAAAGATGTATGGTTAATGAATATGGTTGATAAGTGTTGTGTTACTAAGTACAGCTTGAGTCGTAGTGACTAAGCTGGGGTTTTGAGTAATATTCATTTAAGTAAAAATGTTTTACAATTATTAGTAAGCTAATATGTAAAAATAAAGTGTTATTAGAAAGAATGACATTTACACCAACAATAAAATGGCCGCGGCCAAGTTAGCACCAACCAATAAGAGTTGCGGTCTTTTATTGGTATAGAATAAAGAATACTGCCTCCAGTCCCATATGAAACAATACATATTATGCAAGGGATTTATAGGACAGAGCTGATTTGTGTCAAATAAGTCCTCCAAGCAAACATTGTCAAGTAGTTGTGGAGCTACTGTAATGGACGCTAGGGATATCTGATTGTCAGAGGTGTCAATGGCATGATCCCTGCTTGTTATAATCAAACTACAAATGGAAGAGGATTCCCACCAGTCAAAGAAAGTGAAAAATCTAAATCTAGCCAGTGTCAAGTAAAGAGCTTGTTGACCTCATCTGCTCCATATACTCTTCAGCACTGATATCCTGTGTTGCAGTGAAATCTGCAAAGAAATCCTAGTTGATCAGGAGACAGATCCTGGTATTATACAAAGCAGAACCCTCTCCCACCACCTCCAGAGGCATTGCTATAGTGTGAACAGCAATGCTTCACCCTAACAGAGCATGGGCAGCAAAGGACATCTACAAGACAAATGCACTATATAAACAGGACACTGTCTGCGAAATGCTCAATGATAAATATTTCATGCTCTTTTGTGCCCCTTGGCTTAGCTTCTCGCTTCTGACACACTTCTCCTATTCCTTGGAGCTAATGCTGAGCTCGGCAATTTCCTATCACACCTAGTGCTGCTATTTACAGCACCTGCTTACTCTGCAATATTTACATAGAGCAATAGCTCCACAGACACTGAAATAACAAGGATATGACAGGTTGAACTATAGCATACATTACAGTACTGAGCTTCAACACAAATGGGCTTATCTGCTAAGGCCGTGTAAAGAACAACGGGGATATCCTAAGAGCACTTACCCAAAACAACCAACCACATTTCATTTTGCTGACTCCGGGACACTGTTGCTACAAGTACTGCACTTTGTATATTGCTAGTGCTGTATGTCTGTGTGTGTATAATTGCATGCTGGGTAGATCTTGCTACTAGCCCATTCTCTAAAGAAGTGCAAGGAGCCATTTATGGTGAACACTAAAGTGGTGATTTTTACATTGGCAGGTCTATGGCCGGCCATACATGGGTCGATTTTCAAATTATTTTACGTACGAAAATCAAACCTAAGAATATCTGGCTGATTTTCGCTCTGTTAGTGGGGCAATGGCACTGACCGATTTTCGTGGTTCCTCCCCATTTCGTTTATCAGGCATGCTGGAAAATACGTGACAAATGACCCATTTGAGAAATCATTGGTGGCACCATCGGATTACAGAGCAAACAATGTTTTCGATTTTCGATTGAAAAATCATTCGGAATTCGACCCACGGATGGCCTGCTTATGCAGTAATCCAGGAAGGTCGGGAGTCACAAAATATATCAGGCTGGTCTCATTGGAGCTTGACAGTATCTTCAGGGTTTCAGATGCTGCGTTACTGTTGGAGTTTCAGCACCTGGTACTGGCTGTTTTGGCCTAGGCTGTCATTGATGAGACGGGTGTCCTGCCTGACAGTCATAGCAAAATTCTGACCCAGAGGATCAGAGAGCCAGCAACATGGGAGTGTGTGATCAGGTAAGTTGTAGGTTTGATCTTTGTTGTATACTTACTTTGGCCCAACTTGCATATTTCATACCTGAGGGACCACTGGGGAAGCTGTCAGTCACTGTAGTAGTCAGTGCTACTACAGTGAGCAAATATCTTCCAGGTCCTGTGCCAAGTAGATGCCTGACTGCAGAATGATCACAGGGGGTTCCTTGCTTGATACCCCACCATTCACAGAAAGCCTTGTATTTGTTTTTTGGTGTTCTCTAACTGAATGAGTTGGAGATGTAGGATTGTAATGTCATTTTGAAGACACTATGGGGTTGATTAAATAAGACTGGAGAGTGAAAAATCTGGTGCAGCTGTGCATGGTAGCCAATCAGCTTCTAAATTCAGCTTGTTGACCCAAAAAAAAATTTGGAGGCTGATTGGTTTCTATGCAGAGATGCACCAGATTTTGCACTCTTCAGTTTTAGTAAATCAACTTCCCCTTATATTCATTGAAAAAATACAAGCCATTCTGTTAATTGCAGCAGTGCTGAGCAAATGACAGCTTGTGTGGAGTGAGGAAGCTGCTTGGCACAGGACCCAGAAAATCGCAGCTATCACTGTAGCAGTGCCAACTACTACAGTGATTGTCAGCTTCCCCAACAATCCCTCAGGTATGAAATATGTATACTTACAAGCTGTAACCAGCTGGACCAATGTAAGCATGCAATAAAGATCATACTTGGAGTTTAGCTGTGACCACTGACACTAATGCATACAAGGGGCTTTATTTTACTCCCACTGACACCAGTACAGGGTTAGGATACATTTTGCTCATGTTATCCCATACAATTTGCACTTGTATCCACATTTTATAAATACCTCTTGTTTAAATTAGCTGCACCTACTTTTTTTCCATGGATCACTTCTCATGCCACTGATTGATTACCCCTAAACCTCTCCCTGGGTTGACATCTTTGAATTGACCAATGGAATCATATTTGCTTGAGCCATCCAATCATGCACCCTGGAAATTTTCTAACTTTTTTTCAAACTCTCTTTACTTGGCTGAACAATCTGAAGTGACCACAAATTCACCTGGCCAATAAAAAATCACCCCCTTTATGACCAAAGTCAATGCACAAATAATACCATTCTTGTTTTTAAGCGAGTGGCTCAAAAAGTTGCAAAAGCAGTTATTGGTTCCCTGCTGTCACGTGACAGTTTTTGTAGAGGTAGGCTAAGGATTGGTCTGTAACAGGGAAATTCTTGTCACTTACATGGTAATGGTACAGCTACTTTTGAAGCTTTAAGATGATTGTATCTTCCATGGCTTTCCGTGATTCATTAATTCCACCATTTTCCATTTTTTTGGAGATCAAAGGATTGAATTTGTGATTTGAACAGCAAAATAGAAAATACCTTTTGACTGGCCTTGAGGTGGCTTTGCTAAATTTGTACTGCACTGTTGTTTGGTAATTTGAAGCAAAGAAACATGACCATTTTTTTTTTCAACTGAAAACTGATCAGAAGTTTCAAAGATTGTCATAAACGGTGCTTACATATGGCCAATGTTAGGGCTTTTGTAAGGCAAAGCTTAAGACTAGGTCTACTGTTTATGTTTAAAGCAATTCTGTTGCCAATTCCCACTGTCCTGTGCTACTAAACTATTCTGGGTTGATAAATGAACATTGCTCAAAGTTCTTCTGTATTAGACACTTCCAGGAGTGTCAGATGGTGGGGTCCCCTGCTACAGTTGAAAGTGGTTCAATTGACTGAAAATTGCCATGTGTATGGTCAGTTCTACAATTCTTACCTATACACCTAAAGAAATATATTGCTAAAAAGAAAAATAATAAATGATAATAAATATGATCCTGCACCCACTCTGGTCTATCAGCACATACAAGGTGCAGACCCCCAAACAAGGAATTTCCCATGCATTAAATAATGGTTCTGCTGGAGAGATTTTGCAAACAAAGGACTCAGAGCTGTTAACTGAATTCCTGACTATTATAATTGCATTCTGTACTTCTTGTAGACACAAGCCTTGGCATTTCTGTGAACTTCCTGGTAATGCTTTCTAATAATGTCTCTCCTGTCTAAGACAGCTATATAAATCTCTCAGCGGGAAGTATTGTTTAAAGGAAGCATATTAAACACGCAGATTAACAATATGTATGACCATTTCTAATGTTTATTAACCAGGATCACAGACACATACTCAAGGTGCTGCAAGACGTATTCCTGGTTACAAAAAATGTATTCTCGTATGTACTCTTACCTAAAAAATGTACCTTCTATCCCTCTCATTGTAGCTGGCCAGCTAAGACCAGTCCTAGGTTGTTAATATGGTTCACATATATGTGTATACCAAACTTGCCAATAACCTCAGTACAGTGTATATGTGCACATGTTAAAGCCAAAAGCAGAATCATTGCTGTGATTTATGTCTTTGAATGTTATATGACATTTTTATATTCATTGTGTTAGCAAAAGCAGAAAAGGAAAATATGCCTTTAAGATTTAGTTAAAGGTGAGCCAATCACAGACAGCCTCACACTGTACAGAGCCTTAACCAATCCCAGCCAGTTTCACATTTGTGCCTGTGTAAAACTCCCTGCTAGGATTTTCTAGAGACACATGCTCACCAGACAGAAGAGGAAACAGACAGTTCCAATCAGAAAAGCTTCATGGAAGCAGAGAAGGCCAAATAGGTATTTAATGCACTTGTGTGTTCCTCTATTGTTTAACAGTGCAGGTAGATCTGTGTCTAAAAATGTTGTATGTGTTTACTTTAGTTCCACCGAATTTACGAACTTATCGAATATAACGAATTTATAAATCCAAGTGAATTTATCAATCTATCGAAATATACAGAACAAATTTATCGAATCTATTGAACCTATCGAGATAAGCTATCGAATCAAACCATTGTAATATGAAAGAAATAAGCCATTGTAAGCAGTTATATGAAGAAGATTGAAGTTATTAAAGAAGTTAACTAAAGTATTCGGTGTGCTCTTTAAACCTACTGCATCCATAGAGCGGCATTGGAGGAATTACAGAGTAAAGTCAGTCTAATCAAACAAAGAAACAACAATTGCATATTTTTTCTAATGCCACAGCGCACTAGGCACCAAAGGGTGCTGCGCCTGCCACACTCATCCTCCTTTAAATCTCCAAATTCCTTTTTTTTTACTACATGGCTACATTTGTTCTCAATGGCCCCAATGTATGTAGAAATGTAGCCACCCCCTGCTCTCTACAAGATAGACTAGGGACTATAGACTATGGGATGTACATAGATCATGTAAAGCGCTGAGTAAATTGACGGCCCTATATAAGTAACTGTAATAATAATAACAATAAGTTATAAAGTATTTTGCTTCTCTCAACCTTTCTGATTACAATCAATACTGGTACTTAAAGAAAATCTATAGATTTAAAAAATATATATATTTTATTTTATAAATATATATTTATTACATCCAATACCAAAAATGTCAGCTCTTTAGCCACTTAAATACTGGGCACTTTCATCTCTGTCCTGCCTAGGCTAATTTTCAGGTTTCAACGCTCTCACACTTTGAATTTGGCAATTAATCACCACTGGTTTTTTTTTATTTTTTGCGCTGTAAAAAAATACCAAAAATTTTAAGAAAAAAAAATGTCTTAGTTTCTGTTATACAATTTTGCAAATAAGTAATTTTTCTTTATAATTTAACCAAAATGTATACTGCTATTTCTTTGGTAAAAATAACCCAAATCAGTGTTTATTATTTGTTCTGTGTGAAAGTTAAAAGTCTATAAGCTATGGTACCTATCTTTGAAAATTGATCAAACCTGATGTATTGATGGCGTATCTCATTTCTTGATGCCTAAATATGCCAGGACAGTACAAGTACCCCCCAAATCACCCCTTTTTGGAAATCAGGCATTCCAAGGTATTAAGAAAGAGGTATGATGAGTTTTTTGAAGCTGTAACTTCTTCCCAGAATTCTGTGGTAAACATGTAAAGTAAATAAAGTGTGTTTTTTTTTTCACAAAAACATCATATTAACAAGTGATTTCTCACATGGCATAGGCATACTTGCAGTTATACCCCAAGTATGGCAATACCACATGTGTGAGACTTTTTCACAGCTTAGCCACATAGAGAGACCCAACATCCAAAGAGCACCTTCAGGCATTATCCACTTTAAGACTAGGCCTTTTCTGGCACTTGTTTACAAGTAAAAATCTGTATTTTTGCTAGAAAATTACGTAGAACCCCCAAATATTATACATATATTTTTTAGCAGAGGCTCTAGAGAATAAAATGATAGGTTTTGAAAATGTTTATGTGACACGATATTTGCGAAGTGGTTTTTCAAACAGAATTTTACACACAAACGCAAAAATACACTTTAATGAATTTTAATGCACACAAACACAATATAATACCCAATATATTCAATATATTATATATAATATATAAAATATGGTAAAATATAAAATATGGTGTTGCGCTGAGTAAATAGATTCCAAACATGTCACGCTTTAAAATTTTGCACACTTGTGAAATGGCACCAAACTTTGGTATTTAAAAATCTCCATAGGTGATTTTTATAAGTCTTTACAGGTTACCAGTTTAAAGGTGCAGAGGAGGTCTGGCGCTAGAATTATTGCTCTTGCTCTGATGTTCCCGGCACAACCTCTCATGTGTGGTGTGATCACCGTTTACATATGTGTATGAGACCAACGCATGCATTTGCCCTTGCATGCGAGCACAGGGGCGCTTTAAATTTTTATTTATTTATTTAACTCTGTTTCTTTAAAAATTATTTTTAGTAACATTTATTGCTGTCACAAGGAATGTAAACATCACTTGTGACAGCAATATGCTTTATGGAGAAATCTGGGGTCTATTAGACTCCAGATGTCTCCTCTGCCCTAAAAGTATCTAATCACACCACCACTGGTACACTGTAACAAATGTTAATGGGACACTGGTACACTGACAGATGTTTTTGTGCATGTGTACACTGTGACAGATGTTGATAGTCTATTAGGGACACCGAAAGATGTTGATGTTGCAATGGTACACTGACCGATGTTGATGCTGCAGTGGAAAACTACTGCAGATGTTGACGGGACACTAGTGCACTGTGACATATGTTTTTGTGCGCTGGTACGCTGTGACAAATGTTTTTGCGCACTGGTATACTGATAGATGCTATTTTGCACTGGTACATTGATGGATGTTTTTGTGCACTGGTACACTGTGAAGGGACACCGTGACAGATGCCGATGGGACACCATGACAGATGTCGATGGGACACTGAGACAGATGTTGACAGATGCTGATGGGACACTGTGACAGATGTTGATGTGTATTGTACACTGTGACTGGGCATAGGGCTATCACCCCTTGGGCCGGGGCCACCGGGCTTAAGATGACCGGGCCACACAGCAAGAGGTAAGCGGCAACCGCGGTCCGGACGGGGATGATAAAGACCGCAGTCACCGCTCACCTCCCACTGTGTGGCTATGCCCAAAGCAGGGCCGACAGGAGTAGCGGCAGTGATGGTTCCTGAAGACAAGCAGGAAGTGCCGCTGACACACGGACACCTCGGCCAGCAGGGAGGGAGAACGGCAGCTTCTCTTCTTCACCCGCGGCTGCCGGCACATTGTGACAGGTCTGAATCGGTGGTGGATGGGGCTGGATGGGCTGTCTCTTTGGTGGATGGGCTGTCTCTTTGCTGGACGAGCTGTCTCTTTGCTGAACGAGCTGTCTGTTTGCTGGAGGGGCTGTCTCTTTGCTGGATGGACTGTTTCTTTCCTGGACAGGATGTCTCTTTGCTGGAGGGGCTGTCTCTTTGCTGGATGGGCTGTCTCTTTGCTGGATGGGCTGTCTCTGCTGGATAGGCTGTCTCTTTGCTGGACTGGACTGTCTCTGTGCCCAGTTGGGTCCAGAAAAGAGACATCCCAATCCAGCAAAGAGACAGCTCAGTCCAAGAAGGGACATCCCCATCCAGCAAAGAGACATCCTTGTCCAGCAAAGAGACCTTGCAGAGGACCGACTCCATGAATATTCCGTCACCAACTGCCCCCCCAAGTGCCCTTGCACCCCCCTGGAAATTGGCTGCTCAGTCTAAAATGCCCAGGCCTATTTTTTGTCCCAGTCCGGGCCTGTTGATGGGACACTGTGACAGATGGTAATGTGCAATGTGGACAGGGGCAGTGCTTGGTGTACTGTGTGGGTGGGTTGCAGTCTGTGTAATCTCTGTGTAGCTGAACAATAAAATCATCTGCTACACAGAAATATGCTGTCCCAAGGTTCAGCATACCCCTATCCCCCCACTGAGCTCTCATGGTACTCAGCAGGGAGAACTACCACAAAGACACATGTTTACATTCCATGATGGCTGTGATTGGACACAGCCATCACATGATTGGGAGGGCCACTTGGAGAGCCCAAATGCCGATCCGTGATGCACTTTGTCCAAGTGACACAGCCATCACAGAACCGTGCTGCTGCCTGGCCTCGGGGCCTCAAGCAGACATCCGTTCTGAGGGACATACGGGTACATCCACTCAGAATGGGGAGGCTCCCACTTGGCCATTTATGTACTTTGGGTGGGTGAGAGTTGATTAAAAATGTCTTTCCAATCAGGGGAATATGAAATGTTTCATATAAATCTTGTAAGACAGCAGCAGTTTGTCTACACAGATATCTGAATAGTTTTGAGAATGCAACCCCCCCCCCCCTTATCCTCCTCCTTGTCTACCAAAAATGGTAACATCTTAACCAGTAGATTTGCATTGTCTGCCAGACAGCAATCAGGGCATCCATGAGCAAATCCCCTGATGTATCAGAGCTGAATGGGATAGATGTCAGTTTTTTGACCATTCTGTCTTTGACAGCTGTTTTGGCTGCCAAATGTAAATGGACTCCTATGTCCATTTACACCAGGTTACATCTGATCCAGGTTGCTACTGATCAGGTCTGCCTGAAAAAGTCACAGGCGGAAACAATCCACATGCCCGTATAAAAGGGCCTTTAATAAATATTTTTTGTAAAATTCTATATTTAAATATTAGGGAAAAAAAATAAAATTATTTAATTTAAAAACTTGGACAGCTAGAGCTATTTGTACAATATTTGCTAACTCAATCATCCTATAACTAGAGATAGATTGTTAAACAGGTGGAACATTTGATTCCCTATTTTACAAAATTGACCATTATAAACATCCCCATATGTTATATGGTTTATCACAATCCCTGCAACTGTCACTTTTGCAGGACAGCTTGACCTAGCCAAGACGTAGAAAAATAGTAAATATACTGGCAGGATCAACCAGTAACAGAACTATGTTACAGGGAAAACTCAGGAAAACTAAAAACTACTGCTGTATTAATGTTAGTGACAGACTGCATCATATTTATTTTGCCCTTAGTTCCACATTCTGTAAACCTGTCACGAACGTAGACAATTAATGCAAAATATATAATGAAAAATGCATAAGCAGAGAATACCTTCCCTGAAAATCAATCAACAGGCAGCTGAAATTTTATGCAAATTTTGACTTTTCCTGTAAAGTTGAGCTTCGTTGTACCATATTAAAAGACTAGGAACGAGCAAATCTACCTGAATTTGGTACACATAAAGTTTCACAAATCTTGTTTGAAGTTGGAAGTTCACAAACTTTTTGGCAAACCCAACTCAAGTTTATGGGGCAAATCTTGTTGATCAATTCTGCTGATTTGTAGCATGACAAGAAAGTCTGTTCTCAAACAAGGCATGGGAAGCTGGGCACTACCATGTGAGACATGTACCGATGGCTAAATCAACAGTACGGCCTTGTTCACATGGCACCCACACTCACACAAATGTTGAATTGGGAGCAGCAGCTGTGTCCATACAACCGCTGCATCCCAATTGACATCATTAGGACTGCCTGCACGGAGATGCACAGAGCACCTGTACATCCCTGGGCATAAACACTGACCGCACACAGGCATACACTGTAGTAGACCAAGGCCTAAGGCTGGCCATACACTATACAATTTTCTGTCCAATTTCTGCCAAATTTCCTTTAGATTTACCTTCAACTATGTAGTACAAGGGCTTGCCTAATTGGATACAATTGAAAGTGTTATTAAGGTATGACCTAATATTATATGGTTTTTGGTAAACCTAAAGCAAAATTCTATAATGTATAACGTATGGCCTGCCTAAAGCCAGCCATACATGGGTCCGATTTTTGAACGATTTTTCATTTGAAAATCAGACCTAGGAATAATCGGCCAATTTTCGCTCTGTTAGTGGGGCAATGGCACCGGCCAATTTTCCTGGTTCCTCCGCATTTCGTTTATTGGGCATGCTGGAAAATTTGTGAAAAACTACCAATTTTCAAAATCATTTGTGGCACCATCTGATTACAGAACAAACAATGTTTTCGATCGACCCATGTATGGCCTGCTTAACTCTTCCCAAACAGAACTGTCAGCTCCTCCTAACAGGTCCAACACACACTGACAATATGGCTGCTGTGAGCCCACCCTCTTATAAAAAGGGGGCTGGATTATCCATTCCTTTACATTTTTGGCTCTTGTGACTCAGCTGATCAGGAAAACGCTATGCACTGCTTTATAGATTGCTCCTTATTTCTGAAAATTTTGCAAAAATGCACATATTTTATTCAACAGTTTGCGAGTTCAAATACTTTGAGAATCCTGATATTCACCACAATCCCATAGTTGTGAACCCATACTTCATCCCTATAAAAGACCATAAGACAGGCTGAGAAGGAGACATGGGCAAGCGAAATATACAGTTATGAGCTACCTATAGCTGGCAGCACTGTGGCTACTTTCTACTTCTGCCTATCAGCATTAGGGTCAGTTTGAATCCCAACCATGGCATTACTTGCCTTGAGTTTGCATGTTCTGCCTATGCCTGCATGTGTTTCCTCCAGGTACTCCAGTTTCCTCCCACACTTCAAAGACATGCTGATAGCTTAACTGACTCCTATCTATTATGTGAGTTAGGGACTTTAGAATATAAGCTTCTTGAGGGCAGGGACTGGTGTGAGTGTACAATATATATGTAAAAGTGCTCTATAAATAATGGTGCTATAGACTGTACTAACCTATAATAAATGATATCTGGATTTACCAATTATTCAGAAATTTGTTCACTTTCAAAATTTTCATCATATGCTCAATTGAGTTGCCCAGGTGTGTGACAAGTTCACTTTCTCACATACAAAAGACAGTTGCAACAATGGGCAGGGCTGCTGTTAGTAACCATGGGGCCCTATACAGCAGTCAACCTGACAGGGCTGTACCCCCCCCAAAAAAACTATGATTCAGTTATGAATTAACACAGTGAGTGATTGGTTCTGCTGGTGATCATTCAGGAAAGATAGGGCTGGTAAATGTGCCATTTTTACCGGACCCTTCCCCCACTCTCCATCCTGATGGATCCTAATGTGTGCTTTTAGCTGCCGGTGGGAAGCAGAAGAGGGAAGCCAGCAGCTCTGCAGGGTGGGGGCACACAGGGGGGCCTGGGCAGCAGGGGGAAACTTATGGTGTACAGGGGTGGTCATGGGTGTGGTGGGGGGCAATTACTGAAACCGATCCCCTGTATGGAGAGAAGAAGTAAGCTTTCAGTTGCTGCATAGGGAGCCATACAGGGGATCACTCTCCCTGTCCACATCCAATTCACCTAACTGCCTGGGCCCCCCTGCTGACCTGGGCCCTGTACAGGAAGACTGGTGGTACCCCCTTATCCACGGCCCTGACAATGGGATCCATGTTGGAGAATTTTTATTGCTAAATGAATACAAGCTTGGTAGGAATGCTTCAAGAGTTCCAAAAATCTATCTAAAGAGTCAAGTATTTTCAGGACATGAGGGATGCAAGTTAAAAAATACAGCTAACTGGTTCAATGGTTAAAAACACAAACTTTAACCGACTTTAGCATGATTGCTTTGAAAGAAAATTTTCCATGAAAAACTATCATTTCCCTTTTTTCTTCTACCTATGCTGCACAGCTGAGAATGTTTATCTTGGCCTCCACGAGTCCTGTGCCTGCTCTCCAGTATTTTTACACTGCGTCCTGTGTAGTTGGGATTAAGTTTGATGTTCAGCAGATGTTGACCATTATCTCTCCTACCCTCCTTTCTCTCCAGCATGAGGTAGTTTGTTGGCTTTAACGTTTAGTAGGAACCTAATGGACTCAGCAAACCTTTTTACAGTACATTGTGCGTTGCTAGACTTTTACAAAAAGTTATGCACTTTTACATTAATGCTGCCTTGACCTGACAAAGAACTTACTGATATATTTATGCATTCACACATTTTATTTATATATTAGAGACAAGAGTGTTGTTCTAATGTTGTTTCACTGTATGAATTTTGGTCTATATTTTTTACACATTGTTATATTTATGTTGTCGTACTAACCGTACTATAAAGAGCAATAATGTCAACTTCATAAAGTGAATCTGCTGCCAAGCTTTGGGCATTCAAGTGTTTACACAACGAGCAATAAATGAGTTTTAAAACTGACCTCTGTAGCTGCTGGCACTGTGGTGCAGTTTATCTTAAAATTCACAACAGAAACACTGAATTAATTTATGATGTTGCCTCAGCTACTCAGTTTCCCCTACTCCTCCTCTCAATAGTAACTCAGTATGCCAGCTCTCCCTGCTCCCCCTCCCAGCAGCAACTCAGAATTTTCTAGTCTCTAACAGGTCATGAACTCTGGAGAAGGGAGAGAGGCAAAGGTAGCTGAGCTGCTGAAAAAAACAACTTGAAGTGGTTGTAAAAGCTGTTTAATTCTATGCATTAAGGTAAAAAAAAAAACCTCTAGTTTGCAGCTCCCCCCATTTATACTTACCTGAGGCTCATCTCGATCCAGCGATGTGCAGGAGAGTAGTAGCTCTCCCGAGTGTCTCTCTCCTCATTGGCTGACACAGCAGCTGTCAATCATAACCAGTGAGCCCCCAGAGAAAGAGGGGCAGAGTCAAGCCGCGCTCTTTGTTTAAATTGATAATGTCCATTCATAGGAGTGCAGCTTGGGAGCGAACCTGCTCGAGTGCCCACATAGAGGCTTGCTATTGGGGGCAGTCGGCATCAGGGGACCAAAAAAACCATTGCACAGAGCAAGTAAGAATAACATGTTTTTGGTTTTTTTTCAAATTATAACCTTTAGTGCCCGTTCACATACATGCGGATTGGATGTAGTTTGAACCGCATCGAATCTGCATGACATTAAAATAACATGGCTTCCTATGGTGCCTGTTCACATGTCCAATACACAATTCAGTGCGGAATCAGTGCTTTTTTAAAAAGAGTCATGTCCGATTTCTGAGCAGTGGCTCCAGGTTCAGGTGCAGATTACAGGCTATTGACTTCTATGGGAATCATTCCTAAACTGCATATGTGTTAGTCTCCATGCACACTGGGCGTTTTAATAACACTGGTAATGTTAGCTGTGTGAAGTCACTTTAAAAACATTTTTAGTTTTTCAGCATTTTTTAAATTGTTTTTGCATTAGCTTTAGCGGCATTTTGCCTCGTTTTCCCGAGTTTTTCCGTGTTTGTGTTTTTTAGCAAAAAAAAATTTTTTACTGCATTTTGCCACGTTTTTCAGCATCAGAGAATTTTTAAAGCTAAAAAACTCCTCTAGAAACCCACTAGTCCTGGGTTTTTTTTCCAGTAAAATTCTCAAGAAAATTGTATAATGTATGGCCAGCCTTAGGCCAGCCATACATTATACAATTTTCTTGAGAATTTTGTGTTAGATTTACCAAAAACCATATAATATGAGGTCAAACGTAAACAACATATTCAGTTGTATCCAATTAGGCAGGCCCTTGCACTACGTAGTTGAAGGTAAATCTAAAGAAAATTGGACAGAAAATTGTATAATGTATGGCCAGCCCAAACAGGATAAGATCCTGAGCTAATCCTGTCCTGAACCTGATGTAAACCTGACCTGAACCTGTGAACAACTACTGTGTCAATTAGCTGTGAAACCTGAGCTTCAATGTGTGAATCAGCCTTTAGAATCCCTTTAAAGCAGGCCTTCACCCATTAGAAGGACTTTTTGCTCTTCTGGTTTCTGCTCCTGGAAATTGTTTAAGGGCCCATTCAAACCAGGTGCGGTAGGACTGCATTGTCATTGTAGGGTTATTCCAGCACAGTCCCACCTCAAGACAAAGCAAAATTCCTTGTCTTCTACCAGGCGAGGTTACACCACCGCAACATGCTGAAAATAAGTATAGCAAGCAAAACTTTTTTTCAGAACAGTGTGACGCAGTCCATCATCCTCACACCTTGGGATGGCCAATGGAATTTAATGAAATGTCACTGCGTGTCATTTTAATGAAGTTCATTTAAAAAAAAAACTAGAGGAAACAATGAGATGTGCTCTGCTTTCATCCTGGTACACACCAGCTGGCCACAGCTAAATGTTTTGGTTTTTTTTAGAAAACATGATATATTTTGTGTTGTACTGCAGCAGTTCAAGATGTATTGCCTAGGCAAGAATTATGTTGGGATGCCCCACTGCCTTCCAGAATTGTCATGTCACATCCCAGGAAGCAGTGTGTTATACAGGGGCGCATACGCGCCATGAGGACTGTGCATGCTGCACACAATGATAGCCTTTTAATCCACATGAAATACCTACACATTCAGAGTTTGCAGTCCTCCTGCTTCTACTGCTTAAGTAGTACTGAACGCTTTCATTTATGAACATAGAACTACACTGCATCCAAGCACCACAAATGAAAAACACTATTTAATTTATTTTTAACCAGTTCCACGCTGCCCTACAGCAGAAATACTGCTACAGGGCGGCACAGGTGCGCAAAATCACATGTATATATATATATATGTGATTTTGTAGTTCCGGGTAGGGGACGTATGCGTGCCCTACCCGCGCCACCATTCGTGGCCTTGGCTGTCAATCACTGGGTCCTGGCCGGTGATTACTTGCCAGCACCCGGTGATCGCCGACGGGGGGTATGGTATGTAAACAATACAGATCTCTTTCCTGTCCGCTCCTGCACACTGCTTTGTATGGCTCTACATTGCAGAGCCATACAAAGCAGTGTGCTTGCAGTGAAGCACACACACAGCCACTAGAGTGAAACAGCACACAGTTAACCCTTTGATCGCCCCAGATGTTAACCCCTTCCTGCCCAGTGTCGTTAGTACAGTGTCAGTGCTTTTTATTACACTGATCACTGTACTGGTGTCACTGGGGATGTCAGTGACACCAAGTCAGTTCCCCCCAGTGTCAGAATGCCTGCCACAGTCCCGCTATAAGTTGCTGATCGCCACCATTACTAGTGAAAAAAAAAATATGAACAAAAAATTCCAGTTTACTGCTATTTGCAAACGCTATAACTTGTAAACCAATTAATTCCAAGTATTGGGGTTTTTTGAGCAAAGACATGTAACAAAATATATTTTGGCCTAAATCTATGATGCAAAATTTTTACTATACATGTTTAATAGCAAAAAGTCAAAAATATAGTTTTTTTCTCAAATTGACGTGTTTTTTTATTTATAGCGCAAAAAAGAAAAATTGCACAGACAATCAAATACCACCAAAAGAACGCTCTATTTGTGGGGAACAAAAGAGCGTAAATTTCATTTGGGTGCAGCATTGCATGACCGTGCAATTGTCAGTTAAAGTAATGTAGCGCCGTATCGCAAAGAATAGCCTGGTCAGGAAGGGGGGGAAATCCTTCAGAGGGCAAGTGGTTAATATTCAAAGCAAACTTACCCATTCATCAATGTTTTCCTCGATGTTTTATTTTGCCGATAAATCACTTTGGAAAATCATCCCCCTAGCATTTCTAGCTGTGGCCATCTTGAAAGAACAGATGATTCAGCATTTACTTCCTGGAACCCATCTGCCCTTAGCTCAGGCAGGAGTGTGTGCTTAGCTCAGAAAACCCCTCCTCCCATCCTGAAGACTCCTGGGATGTATGACATCATTTGCCTAGACATGGAAAGCAGGAAGTAGCTGAAGAAATGTGAAAAAAAAGGTTTAAAACAAGCAAATTTGATATCCTTTCCTAGCTATTTACTGATGCTAGCAGCACAGGGATTACAAATAGTCAGTGTTGACTGAGAGAGTGAAGTTCTACTTTAAAGGGGAACTTCACCCAAAAGGTGAAGCTCCGCTTTTGTCCCCCCACCCCAATCTCTGCTATATTTTTAGGGGGGTACCTAGTTTTGATAGGTACCCACTCCCACTTCAGCTCTGACAACCTAGACGAAGTTTGGCCCCCTCCCACCTCTTCCACATCGCAGGTCCCAAGAGGCTGTGGGACCACTCATGGGATGCAGCACAGCCTGCACATGCCCAGTGGGGAGCTGGCTGTGAAGCCACAGGGGAAGTGTCTGTTTGTGATCTGGAGTTGGTGAAGAGTTCTTGGGCGCCAAAAAAAAGCAAAAAAATATGGGTAAGGTTGCTGCGATGCATTAAAGCAGAGTTCCAGTCTTTTGTTTTCTCCCCTGAAAGACAATGGTCTCCCTCTTCACAGTCCATTTTGGCAATATATATGAAGATTTTTTTTCCTAAATACCTTTTATTGATAATTTCTGTCTCCACTTCCAGTCCCGGCTGCCTAGGCGATTACATCATCAGGCATTCCCTAGGCCTTCTGGGATATCGTCGTCATCTATCCCAGCAGTCCTAGGGAATGCCCAATACCAAAATTATTATGAGACCGGGAGTGACGCAATCGCAGGGATTTCTTCAAACTGCACAGGAGCGAAAACGGGAAGTGCATGCTGGGTAGTCAGCTGCACAATTTCCCGGAAGAATGCCTGAGCGGGCTTCAGGGGCCCACACTTAAGATGACAGCATTCACAATATGAGGGTGCAGTAAGTAATTTTATTTTTTATAAGGAAAGCAAAGGATTCCAAGTACAAGTGATGTCAACTTGCATTGCCTAAGCTGCCACTTTCACATGGGTGCCTTTAGAAAAAAATTATTAAACAGCTGGAACTCCACTATAAGGAGATCTAAATCATAGTAACATGTAATGAAATGAAACAATACAAGGCTCTGTGCTTTCACAAGCCCCAATCAGGCATTTAGGTGGAAATTGCAAGTTGTGAACTACTTGTAAAGGATAAGTTCACCTTTGGGAACATGTTACATGTTCCACCCATTTTAGGGTGGAACATGTAACATGTTCCCATAGCCGCAGTCACGCCCGCCACCCCCTCCCTCTGTCAGATAGTATAGGGAGAAGTTTCCCCATACTGTCAGATTTGAAAACAGCGCAGCCATGTGGGGCTCCGCCCACATCATTCATTCCATGAATGAATGAACTGCAAGTCCCTGCAGCCTTAGCGGCTATTGGCTTGTAGTTTTCAATGAACTACCACAGCGACGTGGTAGTTCATTGAAGCTTCTTGTCAGATTATCTGCTTGCTCACACAACCCGTACAGCAAGAAGATATTCTGGCAGGTCTGCAGAAGACCTGCATGGCATCAGCAGTCTACTGATCGCTGGTGCAATGCTTTCCAGGCTCCTTTGGCCAAAAATAATAAATGTGCATTTTTTTTTACCTGAAAAAAAATTTGCATTTATTATTTTTGTCGAAAAGGTGAACTTATCCTTTAAGCTGAGCTGTCACAGCTCTCACATTGAATGTAAAGAATCCAAACTGTGCATGCAATGTGCAATAGAGAAGACAAACTCAAACTTCAATCCTGGGAAAGTAATTTTCAAGCATGTGGGACTTGGAGGAAAACGTAAAAATTAGCAGTGCCCCCAGGGGATCCACAAAAGTTGACAACTGTAGCACAAATGAATTTTTTTTTTTTAAATCCACTTTTTGCCTTGTAGGGTTGAACAAATATGGCTCCAGCGAGTTTTCTACTGTAACTCTAAAGACATAAACCCCAGCCTGCGAACGCCTGACAGCTTGACAAACTGCCGGAGTGAGTCAGACTGTAGCACAGGCCTTTCTGGTTTCCTAGAAAGCAGAGAGCTATGTAAGGGAGACTGGAAACATCTGCAGTGGAGTAGATTATGTGCACAACCTGGCAATCAGCAGATGACTGCATGCAACTGTTTTCTATGTTTTATGCTATAAATTTGCTCACCGCTTAAATACAACAGAACTAGTAACCTGAACCAGATGCTATGGAAATAAAGCAATTTTTTTATGATTACACATATATGAAATGACACACATTCCTTTGGATTTGGTACCATACTAAAACATGGTAAGCCACCATCATGGTAAGACAGGCGGACATTGATTGAGCTGGCAAAGTATGGCAATAGGGTTTACTGTAGGGATCAGTGTTTTTGAAAAAGGACATTTGCGATTTGGTGTGGAATAGGATAGTTTAGCACCCTGTACCACATATCTGGGTAGCTTTGCCTCCATCAGATTCATCAGATCAAACTTGGTATAGTCAATAATTCTGAATTCATCATACATTTTTAAATTAAAGCAAATATTTGTTACTTCGCATGATGGGCATATGCTCTTCAATAAATGAACAATTTCTTTTCCGGTCAATCTGTTCTTATCAGAATAATCAATCTATAAATGACAATCGATTCGACTGATGTGCAGCACATAGGGAAGTGAATTTCTTTCTATAGATAAAGTGGTTGTAAAGACTGAAGGTTTTTCCATGCATGAAGGTAAAAAACCTTCTGTGTGCAGCTTCCCCTAGCCCCCCTCAATATTTACCTGAGCCCCATCACGATCCAGCAGTGTGCATGAGAGCCTCGGCTCTCCGGGGACTCTTCCTCCTTATTGACTGAGACTGTCAAGCACTGCCAGTGAGCCAATGAGTGTGTGTGTGTGAGGAGGGGGGGACAAGCCATGGCTCTGTGTGTGAATGGACATGCAGAGCAGCGGCTTGGGAACAAGCCTGCTTGGGTTCCCCCATAGCGAGCTGCTTGCTCTGGGGCACTAAGCAGGAGGGAGGGGCTAGGAGCTCCGGCAGGGGACCGGAGAAGAGGAGGATCGGGGCTACTCTGTGCAAAACCACTGCATAGAGCAGGTAAGTATAATGTGTCTGTTATTTTTTCCTAATTGCCTTTAAAATCACTTTAAGATATCATCGTAAGTCATCAATCGCAACTGTTTTCACCATGTAGTCTCATAATCTAATTATTCAAAAAACGATTGTAGTCATGAACAAATTATCTTGTTGCTGCTGATCCTCCTATTCTCGGGTCACCCGCTGGTGCCCCTGGCTCCTCCCCCCCGCCACTTGCTATGGGGGCACTTGTGCTTGCTCACTCCCAAGCCATCTCTGTGTGTTTTTTGACACACAGAGAGTGGATCTGCCCCTCCCCCCCGCTCTCTCCTCACTGATTGACAGCAACGGGAGCCTGCCTCTCTGTCCAATGAGGAGAGAGAGAATTGAGAGAGCCACCGCTCTTGAGCACAATTCTGGATAGAGCTCAGGCTCAAGTGAGTATTTGGGGGGGCTGGGGGGAGCTGAATGCAGCAGGATTTTACCTTAATGCATTAGGATAGAAAAAAACCTTCTACCAATAAAACTACTTAGGGCTCATGTACACGGGGCGTTTGGAAAACTCTTCTGGAAACTGACTGCTGGAAAACGTAGGTTAAAAAATGTCAGTTTAGCTGCATTTGCATACTGCATTTATACACGTTTATGTGCATTTGGGGTTAGAAGTGTTTTTAAACGATAACCTCAGGAGACCTTCCCAAATGCTCAGAATGCAGTGAAAAACACAACAAAATTAACTATTTCAGACATTTGGAGAGAAATAGAGAGAGCAGAAGCAGAGAGAGCAGTATTTGTTGAGATTACCTGTCTTGAATTCACTATATACATTATTTATGAGCATAATGCAGCACGTTCTACCATTTTTTCCTTCACGCAAAACCTGGAACTGACTGCGTTGGTGTACTAGGTCCATTTGAATACATGGGAAACGCTTTGCATGAATTTCTGATGATGAAAAAAGACTCTGGACAGAATCTGAACATGGAACAGTTAAAAAAATGCTTCTAAATGCAAATGCTTATAAACGCGGATAACCGCATTTACAAGCGTTTACACGCATTTACAAGCATTTGGTGTTTGAAACGCTGGTAAAATCTACTCCTGAACGCAAGTTTGGTGCGCTCAAAAAAAACGACTGTAAACTCAACTGCTTGTAAATGACTGTAAATGACACAGTGTACATGGACACATAGAAGAACATTAGGGGGAGAGTTCAGGGGCTGCTGACAAAACCGCTGAAAAGCTCCCAAACGTGAGTTTATCAGCTGCAGTGTACATGAGCCCTTAATGCCCAAGGATTGGGCAAAATGCATTAAAGTGAAGGGACATGGAGTTTTTTTTTATTTCCACTGCCATGCAATTAAGAGTTTTTTAGATATTTCCTGATTGAAGTAGATAGAGGGGGAGATTGACTAAAACAGGAGCACTCAGAATCTGGTCCAGCTGTGAATGGTAGCCAATCAGCTTCTAGCTTCAGCTTGTTCAATTAAACTTTGACAATAACACCTGGAAGCTGATTGGTTTCTATGCAGAGCTGGTCCGGATTTTGCACTCTCCAGTTTTAGGCCGGTCATACATGGGTCGATTTTGGAATGATTTTTCATTCAAAAATTGGACCTAAGAATCAGCCATGTTAGTGAGGCAAAGTTCGTGGTTCCTCCCCCTTTCATTTATCGGGCATGCTGGAAAAATGACCGATTTTCAAAATCATTGGTGGCACCATTGGATTACAGAACGAACAATATTTTCGTTTTTCGCTCGAAAAATCATTCGGAATTTGACCCATGTATGGCTTGCTTTAGTAAATCAACCCCAACATGTCTATCACTGGAAAGTGTCACTGCTAGGTGTTAATGTGCACACTGCAAATAAGTCTTCAAAATGGCTGCGCCCACTGTGAATTTTTAGCAACTGCTTGACTTGGGGTAAATATATTATTTTAATTGGTGGAATTCAATCATACTGCTCTTGGTGACAGCTGGAAAAATAAATCTGTTCTCATAATGACTTGTTAGGTTTGAGCTTTCTTCTTTTAATCTTTACTGCAAAATTAAAAAACTAATCAGATTGATTGCGACAGGAATCACTGACCATTCAATCCACGTTGTATGAATCAACCGCTGGTTGTATAAATAACATTTCAATACCTATGCAAATAATTACAAGCACATATTCCTAATTACCTAACAGCATGTGAACCAACAATAAAACTTATCAGCCAGCTGGAAAATTTCTGCTGCCCATCAGAGGTTCATATTACAAATAAATTGAACCTTTTCACTGAGAAATCATAAATTGTAACTATGCTGTGCTTAGAAAAAACCTGGCGTGAAATCCTGAGGAAAAAGAAAAAACAATGTTTACAACGTGCTCTATATAATATCTATGAAATAGATTGGCCTTTCCTGTTACATGCTATCTACAGATACAATGAAATGTGTGATAACCTCACCTCTTGTACCTTGTCAGACATAACAGTAGACCAGTAATAAAGGCACACTGATGCCGAAAAATGCAATGTTTTAGACATCCAATTTTTTTACTTATGTAAATGCAGCCCATTGTTTTTAATGTACCTGTACACACAGGTGCATAAACATGTGCTGCGCATAGAGAAGTAAAAAAAAATACAAAAATCTATGTTGCTGGACAGTATTATACACACAATTTGCACATATAGGAGCAAATATGTACGACACAACCTAACAAATGCTAGAAGAATTTTTTTGCACATGTGTGCAAATGCATGAAAACATGTGAATATGAGCATTTATTATGCTGCTCCTCCTTGTGTTTTTATTTAGGAATTTTCTGCCAGGAATCTGAGGTACATAGGTCAGTCATATGTGCAAGTACCCCAAAGATGCAGAACATGTAACCAACAATTTTTGTGACATTTCAGGAGGAAGAGACCTTTTAGATTGATTTAGAAATGCACAGCTGTGTGTAAAGTGAATAACCAATAGCAACCAATCAGATAACATCTTCAATGGTCTTGCAATTCCAAGGTGAAAATCTTATGGGTATACTAAAAAAGGGAGGTGGGGCAGGTACTTTGGATACTGCCACTTAAGATTACATTGGTCACTACTTTTATCAATAATAAATACATAAATAAATGTATTTTAGTACAAAATTAAAATAATATACTTCAACAGTACAAATAAAATATTAGCTTTCACTTATAGGAATTGCATTAATCAACTAGTAATGTTTTAATGCAGATAGATAATAGAATTTTATAATTGTAATAATAACAGAATAAAAGTAATTTATAATTAGTTATAGGTTCAGTTCACAAAGCTAGCACAACATAATAGGGATCCCTAATTTAAAAAAAAAAAATTAGTTATTTTCAGCTGAGATCCGATGAAATTTAAAGATTACAGTCATATGGCTAAACATTAAGATCATTTTCCTTGTGCTAAAGCTCTGTGAATTGAACCTTCCACTGGTATAAAGATTAGTGGTGTTGCAAAAAGTGAAATCCCCCCCCCCCAAAAAAAGTCCTATGAATTGTTAAAAGTGATAGTGCACATAAATGACACAATAAAATGTGTTATAATTGTTTAAATTTGTTGTTGTAACGATCGCAATGTGTGTTATGTTGTGCTTGGTCTGTTGCAGTTGATACCTATTGAGCAAGTTAAGAGACACACCAACAAGTTGAGGCTAAAAAATGACTTGGATCAGATTGCCACCCATGACATTTTTGCATAATTGTGTAACATTTGTGACCATTAATGCACACATGGATAGAGATTAAAATAAACAGAAAAAATATAATAAAATGATTTTTTTTACTAATAGGGAATGGGAAAACCGACCGATTTTGAATAATGACAGTACAATGCAAGAACAGGTTTGATCTCGTACTTTGTGATCCAGCCCAGATTTTAGTGCTGAGATATTTTGCTGAAAGTGAAACTGTTCAGCTAACCGCAAGCTGGTTTTAATCATCTGTAAAGCCTCTTATGTCACACTAAGCAGTGGTTTACTTACACAATAAAAGGGGTGAATCATAAAGGTTTGCATTTACTTGGATTGTTAGACTCTGTTAACTAAACATAACCTCTGTATGAAACCTTGTAATATGGTGTTCTGACATTTTTTCATTTTATGATAATATGGGCATAAAACATATTTCATAACGGACAAAGCATTAAAATATAGGCCAAACAAGCACAAAAATATGAGGAAGCCAAATGACATTTTTTTGCTCCTGTACCATGTAAGTTTTTGCTTAAACTATTCATACAATGAAAGGTAGATCAAGAAAAAAAATACTTCTTTCAATTAATGTTCTTCTTGCAACATTATGAAAAATAAAAACACAGACAAAATAAATAAAGAAGGACATTGACAAAAATACACTCAAAGTATTTTTTATAGGAGCTAATCCATAACTATGCAACTAAAACGAAGACTAAAAATAGTATTATTAATGAAACCGTCAATCTTTCAAATTCAATACAGAATAGCATTTTTTTTGTTTCTCTTGCATACTTAAACCAGCATTGTGAAGCATGTATAAGGTGTGTGTGTGTGTGTATATATATATATATATATATATATTACTCAGCAATCAGAAACAAGCACTGCTTATTGAAATGCTATTCAGCTGTAAATAACTCTTAACATTCTACAAAAAAATAAACAAAAATGCAGTCTATATAGGATTAGGAAATAATTATGAATATAGATCAGTATTAAATAATGCATATATTTTAGACCAATAAATATCTCCATTTTCTTAAAGACAGATTATTAAAACTTCTTTGTCCAATCATGGGCAAGCCTAAGTTAATGCCATCTTTACAATGTTTAATCTATAATTTTTATTAGATGCCAAACTAATCAGGTTTTTTTTCAGATTATTGTAGCTGTGGCTGCTCTTGGTTTTTTCAAACTTTTAACATCAGGGTAGTATTTTTTGTTTCAGAAAAAGGATAGGCTTCTTATTGAAAATGTGATCTAGGTAAGTGTAATGGCAGCATAAACCGAGTATTAAATATGTATTTTATCTTAAGATGAAGGAACAAAGGAATTACCATACATCAGCAGAATGAGCCTCTGGAAGATGAAAAGCTAGGCCAGAATAAATGGTCTAAGTACAAATAGACTTCTTATTGTTAACAGACAGCTTACAGTCAAATGCTACAAGATTGTTTTAGAAGGTTATTTTAGTTTCTAGAAAATGGTGCTTCTGGGATCTTACTGGCAAGCAGATGGTTCGTACAGGCCCTGACCTCTAACTTTGCCAAGAATTCTCACACAAAGCCCTTTTTATACTGACCGCAAGCTAAATTTTTCAGATAAGGCAGCAGAGAAAGAACTGATAAAGAGTCGGTAACATCAGATCTCATTAAAAATATATTCATTTTCCCAGCCTTAGCTACTGAGGTTTCTTTGTAAGGACCTACAGGCATAATCAAATGAATCCTGTCTATGTGATATTGCCTGTTTAACATAAAACACTTAAAAAACAAACACAAAAAAATAAATCCGCGTGCGGGAAAGCGCTGACGGTCTATCTGGTACTGTTTCCGAAGCGAGAACGCAAGCCCTGCCAACAAACTGAACTTACCATGTGATCGTAGACATCTCCTGGAGTTCACTTCTGTTCCATTTCACATTTTGCTTGCAGTCCTCCTTTGCATTGTGCAGCTTTTGCTCGCTTGCAAGAGGCCCAAGGCTCCGAGAGCTGGCTAATTTCCCTGTCATTCAATCCCAGTCCTACTTTCGGAATTAGGCAGATGTGCACTTTTTTGCAGGAGCTCCGGTCTGTAGAACATGATAATTTTTCAAGGTAGGGATAGAAGAAACAAATAATAGGGGGTTTATATTCCTTTTTTTTTTCCTGTCCTGGCGAGTCACGTAAAGATGCAGAAGAGTGAGGCATAAAGGGCTGGTGTTAGGAAGCTGCAGAGGGGAACAGAGCTGAAAGTGAGTGCAGAATCTCAACTCTTGGAAACTTCCTCTTTCTTGCTAGGCTAAGCTAACCTCCTTCACAAAACTTTGGAATGTAAAGGGAGGACTCTCAGAGAGGCCCCAGCTAGACAAGCCTTTCTTAATCAATTAGCTTGCAGGCATTACTTGTGACCTGAGGTCACACAGCAGAAGTGTGTGTAGGGTGTTCCTTAAAGGAATACAAAATCAGCGTTTTCTCAGTGCATTTGATACAAAACACCCCCCAAGAGATGTTCAGGCAGAGCAGGTATCACATCTCACATTGGTTGGGAGTGAAGCAATATGAACTGCACAGCTAGACAAAAACAATTCCAAGCCTGTTTATTGCAGTCTTCTTAGATGATAGTCTCTGGAGACTGAGGATCTCCTTACCTGCAGTATCTGTAATAATGTGCTATTAGAATTGTGTACAGCTTCTGCTAAGAAGGCAATCTGTTCCAGGCTTGGTTTTATTAAAAACCTACGCATTGTTCATGAAACTTTTTATACCAGTATGAGGCTAGGTCTCCACAAGCCTAAATGCAGAAGCAAAAAACATATTTCCCCTACTTAGCCATGCACCACCTCGAAGGTCTATGGGGTGGTATGGAACAAACATTGGGGGGATTTACTTAAATTGGAGCAGTCACAATCTGGTGAAGCTGTGCATAGTAACCAATCTGTTTCTAACATCAGCTTGTTCAATTAAAGTGGTTGTAAAGGCTGAAGGTTTTTTACCTTCATGCATTCTATGCATGAAGGTAAAAACCCTTCTGTGTGCAGCAGTGCCCCCAGACCCTTCAATACTTACCTGAGCCCCATCATGATCCAGCAATGTGAATGACAGCCTCGGCTGTTCTGGGTCTCTGCCTGCTCATTGGCGGAGCCATTCGCTCCTACTGCTGTCAATCACAGCCAGTCAGACAATGAGGAGTGATACGGGGGTGGGGCCAAGCCACGGCTCCGTATGTGAATAGACACATGGAGCAGCGGGTGTCCCCATAGCAAGCTGTTTGCTGTGGGGGCACCTGACAGGAGGGAGGGGCCAGGAGAGTCTGCGGGGGACCCAGGAAGAGGAGGATCCAGGCTGCTCTGTGAAAAACCACTACACACAGCAGGTAAGTATTGATATGTTTGTTATTTTCCAAAAAAAAAAAAAAATTAACCATTAGAATCACTTTAAGATTTGACAATAAAACCTGGAAGCTGATTGGTTTTAATGCAGAACTGCACCAGATTTTACACTCTCCAGTTTTAGCACCACAAAGCTTAAAGACCCACTCCAGGATTTGTTCAGCAATCATATCATAGTTACAGAAGCGACGTTTTGTAGTTTAGCAGGAGCCATTAATCTGGCATGTTACCCGTCTGATGAAGGGGTCCTGAGAGACTCTGAAACGTTGCTTCTGTAACTATTTGTTGCTGAATAAAGCTTTGGACTCATTCTAGAGATCCTGGTGTGCTGCTGACATTTCTAGTTTGAACGACTTTGATTTCCAGCCAGAGATCACTGCAGAACCCTCTTAAATTTACATTCATTCTCAGGAACGTGTGTGTTGGGAATATTGTGCTACCACTCCAGGATAAAACACATTTTTACCTTATTTTCTTCCCCCCAACACATCCGGTTTCAGGTAGGGTGGGGGGGGAATCACAGATCCAGCGCTATTATGCCACCTCCCTCTGATGATGTCACCCTTTTCTGCATCCAATAGGAAGTGTCCACATCATGTAGGAACTGACATGGAAACCCAAAGAAGAACCCCAAGCAGGAAGTAAAGAGGAGAAGACTCGAGAATATTATCCTGGAGTAACCGTAAGAGTTTGAGCAACTTTGAATGGGCAGTTTGTAACAGATAGATAACTGGGTTAGAGCAACTCCAAAACTTCAGTTCTTGTGGGATGTTCCCGGTCTGCAGTGGTCAGAACTACAAAAAGAGTTCCAATGAAAGAAAATTGGTGAAATGGTGACAGGGTCCTGGCGGCCAAGGCTCATTGATGCGCATGAGGAGCGAAGGTTTGCCTGTATAGTCTGATCCAATAGAGGAGCTACTGTCGCTCAAATTGCTGAAAAAGTTAATGCTGGTTCTGAAAGAATGGTGTCAGAACACACAGTGCATTGCAATTTGTTTTGTATTTGGCTGCATAGGTGCAGACCAGTCAGGGTGCCCATGCTGACCCATATCCATAGCCAAAAGCACCTACAAAGGGCATATGAGCATCATAATGGGACCACAGAGCACCATGGAAGAAAGTGGCCTGGTCTGATGAATCACCTTTTCTTTCAAGTCATGTGGATGGCTGGGTGCATGTGCTTACTTACTTGGGGAAGAGATGACACCAGGATGTAGTATGGGAAGAAAGCAATCCATGTGGTATTTTGTCTAGTGGAGTCCATGCCTCAATGGGTCAGGGTTGTTTTAGTGGGAACAGGGGGATCAACTGGGGGACTTTTAGTGGCAACAGGATGATACTAGGAAGTAGTATGGGAAGAAAGCAAGCAATGTGACTATTGCTCTAGTGAAGTCTACGCCTCAATGGGTCAGAGCTGTTTTGGTGGCAACAGGGGGACATTGGTCATAATGTTATGGATGATCGGTGTAGATTTATGGGTTAGATGGTACATCTGTACTTCAAATGTAGTGTCATCAACAGGGATTAGTCCATACAATCCCAATATACAAAGAGGAATAAGAACAAGTGCCTGCGACATTTGATTGACAGAAACCCCAACTAAGGTTTAAGTTATTTAAACCTCCAGTATATTCATGAGTTTTAGGAGGTCCCTTGTGTACCAGAAGCAAACTCACATAAGTTGGAGAAGAACATACAAAGTACATGGAGCAAGGGTTCCTAATGGAAACTGATCTCAAGGGCTCAGTACTGTAGAACAAATAAGACAACTACTAGTCCACCTCCCCCAGCTTTCAGTAGAATCAAGAGGTGCTTTTAAAGATTTCACCTGCCCCCTGGTGTTTCAATCTAGCAGTGCAACATGACCATGCTCTGAACAATGTCATTAGTAACATTTGTAGTATTTCAGAAATAACGCAGGCCATAGATGGGTCGTTAATCGTCCGATTTTTCGGCCGAAAGAAAAATCAGCCGATTTTCGTACCGTTAGTGGATTAGTTCGTCGGCCGTTTTTCGTGTATTTTGCACTTTCAGATTATCGGTTATGTTGGGAAATTTGCGGCCGATTTGGACGATCTGCCGATTTTCCCAGCAATGATGGCCAAATCGGACGATCGTTTTACCGATAAAAAATCTGCGCATGAGTTGTGACCTGCAAGGGACAGAAGTTATGGGGTGAACTTTATGATTTAGTCGGACAATTTTTTAATCGTTGGTGGTAACGTCGGCTGAATGAACGACGATTTTTCATTTATCGTTCGAAAAATCAGCCGATGTTCGCCCCATCTATGGCCTGCATTAGTCTTGCTTAGCATGTGATACTTTATAAAGGGAGAAGGATAGGTGCAGCGCTTTGGATCAGAGTGCAAAAAGAATGCTCTAAAGGTATATATGTATATATATATATAAATATAGGTACAATAATAGACAGTGCGCTAATCAATAGAAGTGTTTAAAGCACACACACAGTCCACATCCCAAATCAATGGTTGTAGGAAGGGTGAAGAGAATCCTAGGAGCGAATAGAGTGCGCACTCACCAGAAGTGCGTATAAAATACGCATGTAGAGAGATATACTCTTCAGAATGTCTCTGGCATCCAGGCTCTGGTCAGATCGCACTCCACACCATCCTCTTTGGCACCGCGAAGAGCAGTAACCCGGATTCACCAAATGGTAAGGGCGTCAAAGATACTCCTTAGTCCAAAAAAGGCACTGTGGGAGATGGTGCTCTCAGGGAGAGCCCAATAAAGGACGCCACATAGTGTAATGCTGTTTGACTTAAATTTATTTTAGTCAAAGCAAGTAACAAAAAATCTACTGACCATAAATGTTGGCCACATATAGTGGCTAGATGTCCATGAGCTGTAGCCCCCCCTATTAGAGCATTCTTTTTGCACTCTGATACAAAGCGTTGCACCTATCCTTCTCCCTTTATTGATTACTGAAAGGTTTTTTGGTTACCTTTGTTTGGTGTTTCAGCTGCTTACATTAACCTACTTGTAGCGCTCGCTATACTTTTGTTACACCCTCATGTGATACTTTATGTCTCTAAAGATACTAAAAACCCTTGTCTTGTTACATATAAATATATCTGTTCAAAGTTTAGATCAATCTAAGCAATGAGAAAAAAGCAGGGCTGTGTTCACTGCCTAAACAACGGTGTACTTATGTTTAATTTGTGCAAAGTAAATACACATATTAAATTAAATATCCACAGCTGCACCACACATGCTCTAGGCAAATATTTACACACTCTCTGTTGTGACCCAGTTTTGTTTTGTGAGTTTACAGTGCATTGTTGATTTCATCTAAGTTATTAACCCAGACACTGTGAATCTAGATATATATATATATATATATATATATATATATATATATACTGATCAGCCATAACATTATGACCACTGACAGGTAACATGAATAACTGATTATCTCATTACAATGGCATATAAAAGTTGGTGGAATATATTAGGCAGCAAGTGAACATGTTGTTTCTGAAGTTGGTGTGTGGAAAGCAGAATAAATGGGCATCACAGTTTGTTGCATACGGGGCTGTGTAGCTGCAGACTGGTCAGGGTATCCATGCTAACCAGTGCCCACAGTCTAAAAGCACCTATAATGGGCATGTGAGCATCAGAACTGGACTATGGCACAATGGAAAATGGTGTCCTGGTCTGATTAATCACATTTCTTTTACTTTATGTGGATGGGCGTGTGTGTGTGCGTCACTTACTTGGGGAAGAGATTGGAAGAAGGCAAGCCAATGGAGGCAGTGATCTGCTACCGACAGTTGGTGCCAGATACCACAACATACCTTCAGAGGTCTAGTGGAGTCCATACCACAAAGGGTCAGGCCTGTTTTGGCAGCAAAAGGGGAACCTACTGAATACTAGGTGAGTGGTCATGTTGTAGTGGGTAGTCATAATGTTGGCCGATCGGTGTGTGTGTGTGTGTCTGAAAATATAAATATATATATATATATATATATATATATATATATGTTCACTAACAAAAAAGTGAATATTAACTTCAATGTTTCAGTCATGTGAAAAAAGAACTATTTATTTCATTATTTCATCTGTACATCAAGGAGTTGAGAATCTTCTAAAAGCAACCTCAATATACAGCCTCAAGAAAGGGGGGCATGATTAAAACCTTAAAATATTTTAACGGTATAAATAAGTTTCCAGAGGGCAGTATTTTCAATATAAAGCTAAGATCAAAAACATGGGGCCATGGCATCAAACTACAGAAGAAAGTTCAAACCAAGCTTTGGAAAGTAATATTTTCCTGAAAGAGTAGAGGATGCTTGGAACCAACTTTCAGCAAAGGTAGGAAGTCAATGAACTTTAAGTAAATATGTCTGGGATTTCCATAGGTCTATACTCGGACAAAAAGGTTTAAAAACATACAATAAAATATAAATTTTAAAAAAATGTGAAAAAGGGCAGACTCTTCTATGTTTCTTCATATAGGGATGTGGGCAGTACACCTAGAGGGGGCAAATGTATTTGACATGAGAGAGCTGTATTTCACTTCAGTAAAAGTATTCTGGCAGAGTGAGATTATTTAGCAGACAATGCAGGGCATTGCACTCCTTTTTAATAGCTCCATAGAACCATACTTTAGACAAAGTGCTTACACAAATCTGCTTCCTTGGTTATAGATAGGACCTTCCAGGCCAAAAAGCAGGGTACACAAGGATTGAAATTTTAGCAGGGACTGGCTGAATTTTGATCTGTGTGTAGGCTTGCCTCTTCAACAGAAGCCAATTATTAGATTGGCTTCTGTTGAATGGACCCACTGGAAAACCTTCTTCAAACAGCAAACTGCAGTCAATCAGCTGCAGCACTAATCAGTGTATTCTGACAGCTGAGGGGCTGTCCCCAGCAGGGGGACTCCTGCATCTGCCTCGCTTGTGTGGATGTTTGAATGTTAATTTTTATTTTTTTCAGTCTGCTGGCTGAACAAAAGAAAAAAACAACCATGTGTGCCCAGCTTAACATTGCTCCCAAAGATCCAAGGATATCCATGTTGCAAGCTAGGTGCAGAAAAGACCCAGGCTATCCTGGTTGTACCTGCCTCTCCAGCTTGCAGACATCAATTTGCCACCACCCAAAGCTCTCATTTAGGATGGTAATTATGAAGTACACTATCAGAGCTTGAAATAACAATCGGTGCACTCCCTCTTAGGCCTCTGACTCTGCATAGAGAAATTCCAACAGGGAGACATACTCAAAGCCCCCAGAGTGGGGGACATTGTACGGTGTCTTCTCATTGGTGCTCTCCACAAGAGGGCGCAGAATAAACCCATTGAATCTTGCGTTGCACTTGCTGGGCTCCCAACCTCCTAGCAGAACCCCATAAAACCACGTGTGTACACGCTATCCTCATTGAAGTAAACCCACCAACCAAGACCGAAATTGGGCCATGCAGGGAAGCCTTTAAAGGAAAGACATGAAACCCATTAAATGCCTTGAGTTGAACTTTACAGACAGATAGTGATGCAAATATAATTCTCTAAAGTCACTGATTAACACACCTCTGCCACACTTCAAAGCCAGGAGGATCACTCTTCCACTTCCTAGTCTGCTCTCCCTGGATCACCTCCCTGATAACTGAACACATTTGTTTATGCCAATTTATCATCTACAAATGCATAAATGAATGTTTTGAAATATCTGCCTGGGTTGATCACAGCTAGCAAGTGCTGTTTTCCACATTCTGAAAGCATCAGCTCATTTCATGCACATTTTTAATACCACACAATACTATAATACCAAACATTTTTAATAAATATACAGTAATACAAGTGTATTTGATTCTCTTCTTTTTAAATTTCAGAAAAAAGTTAAAACTTCAGAACAATTTAATTAAAATCCTGATAGGAACAAACAGCACAATTGTCCTGGCAGGCTTGATATTGCTTCAATAGCATGCTGTTAGATAGCCATCTATTGGTCATAAAGCCAATGGCAGATATTTTTATCCTTGGTACGTACTAAATGCTAAAAGAGTTTGGATTCTGAAGGCGTGATATTTACATTTCAGAACTGTAAAATAACAAAATAATCAAATTCATAAAAATAAAACACTTCCTGTAATAATAGCAGCTCCATCATATCATCCCACAATAGGGATAAACAAGTCACCATCATAACTCCTTGTGGAGGGTGCAAGAAAGAAAGTGCTTAGCCAAACTGTAAATAACTAAGTTGTATTTCTAAGCATCTAGCTAGTGTTTCCTTGGTTTTTTTTTTAGTACTTTTATCTTTTAGTTTACTTTTATTTATTTATATATTTATTTTTAGTCTTATTTATTAAAATAGTTTTATCAATTTTATGGTTCTTTTTTATTAAAATCTGCTTCATACATATACTGTTTATTTGAGAAAAAAGTAGCTGACTTGTTTGTCACTGCAACAGTGACAAACGCAATTACATATAGCAAAAGCTCACCTTTTACCCTGATGCCACTTTTTTAAGTGCATTCCTTTTTGCTCATCTGACAATTTTGCTCATTGATTTGGCCAAAAATGTGACTCTTTAATTCTCAGTTTTAAAAGAGCAATTCAGCTTCTTTCGTTTCTTTACCAGTAATGCTAATGCGTATATCCTATCTACATTTAAATTAAAATAAAAACTAGATAACATGATACATTTATCTTGATGGACCAAATGAAAGTGGTAAAGTACATATACTTAAATTAATAAATCTAGTCAATTTTTTTTTCTAGTTTTGGATGGGCTGGGGAAGGATCAGAACTCCCATCAGGTCTTCTAGTTTTCTAGTTTAGGATAGAGTGGGGAAAGATTAGAACCCCGTCAGGCTCTGTTAGTGAGATTTCCCCTCACTTCCTGCTCTGGTGAAACAGTGTTACCATATAGGAAGTGAGGTAAACTCTCCAAGGGCAACACAGACAGAAGTATTTTTTTGCTTAAACACCTCTCAGTCTTTTATTGTTGTCTGTATTTCAGATAGGCCTGAAGCAAAAAAAAAAAAGGCCAAGGGGCAGACATGACTATGAGAACAGGGGAATCCAGGAGATATAGGTTTAACTCTAAGGATCAGGAGATGGCTGCGGGGGTGTCAAGGAGTGATTTGTAAAATCTTCAAGCAGTTGGAAAGTAGTGAAGAAAGAAGAAACTTCTCACCCTCCAGCCCTGCATTATGGATTGGTGCTAATTGGTGGTTCTAATGGCCAGGTGGTTGGGGTCTTTGGAGACATTCAAAATTTAAAATGATCTCTCATATTATGGACCGTCTATGGTATAGTCCTCTGCTGAATCCCGATTAATGGTGGGTTAACTGGGAATTTGGGGCATGGAGGTATCTGCAGAGAGTTGGGATTGTCCCGGAGCTGGTGTGGTGCAGTTGGGGGCCTTTAGGTGGTCATGCATATACAAGATGTTGGTTCTTTTGTGCCTCTAAAGATCAAAAACCTTTATGATTATTATTATCATTATTGTTTTTGCTTTATAGAATGTTTCATGTTTGCACTACCCCCTTATGGGTTGCTTAGTAATTATTTTTGGTTCCCTGTCAATTTGAACCTCTGGTTGAAAACCCAATCTCTGCTGACACCACCATGCTCCCATGGCCAAAGTAGATCACAACTGTAAACGCCCTGTGGGAGGGGCGAAACGCGTTGATGCACTTCCAGTCTGCCGTCTTATGTCCTACGTCACTTCCGGTGAGTAGAACGCACGCTGCGTTCCAAGCGGCCATCTTGTTGTTTTGTGATTAGACATTCTGTCATCTTCTGCCAAGCTGTGGGATTTCTGATGCTGTCCTGGATATAATGAGAGTTGTGAAAGCCTTTTGGAGGCAATAAAACATGCTGATTTTTATTCTATCTAATGTGAGTGGCCTGGTGTTTTGACATTATTGCATGCTGGGTGTTGCAGTATTACACTATATGTGTTTTTATCTCTCCTACACTATTTGGAGCCTGTCTGGGAGGAGAAGTTTGGAGGTATTAGAAGGTGGATTAAAGGTCTCATGTAGTGGAGTGGAGTTCTGGAGGCTGAAAAGAAGGGTCTAGGATCCCTAAAATACCTAAAAGGCATTTACTTCATCAGAATCTGGTGAGTGCGGTATATGTTGGTTGGAGCACTGGTTCATGGTGGAAGCACACTTCTTTTGAACAAAAACTTTTTTTGTTTTTTAATTTTAAATTTTTTGGGGTTTTTTTATTTTTAATATATTTTTTGACACTTAATATATTGTTCATAATTTCACACGATTTTTGGAGTGGGACTATTTGTTCATTCTATTTTCATATATTTTTATTATTTGCGCTGTTTATGATGATTTTACACAACTGTAAAATGGACTCACACACAAGTAAAGTGTATCCAATATGGAGCTTATATTGGAATCAAAGGTAACTTGGTGAAAAAGAACAAAATTACACTGATATATGCAGCAAATATAACCACTCTTGGTAACTGCGAGCAAAATTAACAACATTCACCATAAAACAACACTGACTGTTAGCAGGCCTGCCTTCAGAAATAATCTTCTGCCTCCAATCTGAGGGGACTGCTGAATCCCCAGTGAGCAGAAAACAACTAACAAGAAACAGGTAAGATAACTCTGGGTCCTCAGAACTAGATGACAAGGATTAGATGTAAAGGAAAATGAACTCTCAGCTTAATTTGAGCACTGTCCCTTTAAAAACGCTACAATTTCTTCTGCGCACTCGATGGGGCCCAGTTGGCAAGAAGTTGAGTTGAGATGTGGAATATAGTTCATTGGGATGGTAACACAAGAATAGTGAATGAACAAGGGGAGAATTAACACTTTTCCTCTTGAGGGTAGCAAATTAGGGCAGGGTCCCCTTTAAAGCACTAAACATGGACAGGCTTGAAGTAATTAATTGCAACAATTGGCATGAATGTCTCCCTTTGTACATCAAAGGCAAAAGCTAACAGTAGTGGGAATCCTGCATTGTTGAGGAAGGGAAGCTTGTTGTTTCAGTTGGCACTGCTGTATCCTGGCCTGCAACTGTATGTCCTGCAGTCAGCTTGTACAATATCCTGTAATGTAGATGTATTTTAACAATGTCGGCTGCTAGAACTAGGCTGCAAACTGAAGCACTTATATGTAATGTGCACAACTATGTGCAGGTAGATAGCTAGGTGTCAGTATTCACTTGGTCAGTGGATGTGTGGTTTTTTGCTCACTTGATTAACTAGTTGCCGACCGCAGATAGCCGAATGACGGCTAAACTGCGGCCGGCCAGTTCTGAGTGGACGTCATATGACGTCCTCCCAGAACGCGCTCTCCTGCGCGCCCCAGGGGGCGCGCACCCGGCGATCTCCGTGATCGCTGTGTCCTACGGACACAGCTGATCACGTGATGTGGTAAAAGGCCAATCATACCGGCCTTTTACCACGTGATCAGCGGTGTCCAATGACACGCTGATCACAGGGAAATGCAAGTGCCGGTTCTCGGCTGCACTTTCCTCACGCTGTCAGATTGTGAGGAAAGTACTGCCAAGAACCGGCAGTTGTCAGAACGGGGATCGGCACCGATCATCAGGGCACTGATGATCAGTGCCCTGATGATCGGCGCCCAGCAATGCCACCCGCAAGTTCCGCCCACCTGTGCCCAGCAGTGCGCCCACTAGCTCCGCCCACCTGTGCCCAGCAGATCACCCACCTGTGCCCAGCAGTGCACCCACCTGTGCCCAGCAGTGCACCCACCTGTGCCACTCTGCAGTGTCACACACCTGTGCCCAGAAGTGCCACCTACCTGTGCCCAGCAGTGCCACCCACCTGTGCCCACCCACCTGTGCCCACCAGTGCCACCCACCTGTGCCCACCCACCAGTGCCACCCACCAGTGCAGCCCAGCAGTGCTGCCAGTCAGTGCCACCAGTCAGTGCCCAGGGGTTGTGCCAGTCAGTGCCGCCAGTCAGTGCCCAGCAGTGATGCCAGTCAGTGCCGTCTATCAGTACCCATCATCAGTGTCACCTATCAGTGCCGCCTATCAGTGCTGCATATTAGTGCCGCCTATCCATGACACCTCATTAGTGCTGTCTATCAGTGCCGCCTATCCGTGCCACCTCATTAGTACTGCCTATCAGTGCCCTTTAGTGCTGCCTATCAGTGCCCATCAGTGCCGCCTATCAGTGCCCATCAGTGCTGCCTCATCAACGCACATCAGTGAAGGAGAAAAAATACCTGTTTGAAAAATTTTATAATAGAAACAAAGAAACTTTTTTTTTTTTTCAAATTTTTTGCACTTTTTTAATTTATAGCGCAAAAAGTAAAGCGCCCAGTGGCGATTAAATACCACCAAAAGAAAGCTCTATTTGTGAGAAAAAAATGATCAAAATTTCATATGGGTACAATGTTGCATGACCGCGCAATTGTCAATCAAAGTGCGGCAGCGCTGAAAGCTGAAAATTGGCCTGGTAAATAAGGGGGTATAAGTGCCTGGTAGGCAAGTGGTTAAGTAGTCCGGCAGATCGTAGCGGTCTGTCGCTCTCTGCAAATGGGGTCAATCCACATACTCTCCAGCTCAGACTTGGCGTCCCATCTGGTCTCCTGCTGTCAGATTGGCCTGCTGGGCAGCGTGCCCAACTGGGTGATCAGTAGGCTATTTCCACTCTTCCTCTCTCTCCAACTCTGGCTCGCCGGCCTAGTTCAACACTTTAGCCATCAGCACACCTCCTTCTCTTTCAGTCTTTCCCTGCAATCTCCTGGCAAATCTTTGATATTTATATGCCCCCGCCAACATGCTACCTCCCTTGGGAAATGTAGTCCCAGACTGCCCTGCTCACCAGCTGAGCCCTGCTATACAGCATACAAGTTCCAGAGGGTTGTTCTGTCCATGTGAGTGGCCCTGAATGGCAGACCACCGCCATCTAATGTCTATTTTAATGGACTGCAAGTAATAACATTTCAATGGGCTACATTTATATTTTGGCTGTTTTGCCAATAAATGGCTGCTATGGCCAAATTTTCATTCTAAAATCTCTTTGGTTTGATCATTTTAAACAGATTTGATGAGAAGGGTGTAGGGGCATAGCAGTACGTATGGCGACTGGCTGATGACATCTGTTATGTCCTAGTCATGTTGCGAATTTTCCCTCACTTTCTGTCTGGTAAAAAATTTGTCATCAAGACAGAAAGTAAGGGGAAATCTCTCCAACAGAACCCCGAAAAGCAGTAAAACCTAATATGGGTTCTAACCATTCCCCACTCCTTCCCAAACTAGAAAAAAGTTTTGACTTTACATATCCTTTAACATATAGTTTTCTCAAACTATTTATGTGTATAAACAGCCCTGTCTAGTCTCTTTTGGAAGCCTGGGCGACAGAGAGAAAATGCAAGAGCACAATTGGTAGAGAGGGACAGAGCGTTGTCAGTCCACAACAGGAGGTATCTACACAAGGACCTTCATTGCAGAATTAAAAAAAAGCTGCAGATTTAAATATACTGTAAAGTAATTTTAAAATTACACCATCATAATAAAGCTTACATGAGATTTTAGTGTTTGGGATTATATACAGTACACTTTAAACGGGAGAATTTTAAAGAAAAGAACCAAAGTTATAAGGGAAAAGCCAGTGGTGCCACCCAAGAAAAACAAGGGGAGCACAATGGCACCATTGATGACTGGGCTATCGAATACACTTTCATGGATCTGAGCAGCAAGTGCAAGCATGCAAGGTGCGACAATTTATTTCCCAGAATGGACTGTAAAAAAAATATCAAACGCCTTTGCATTCTTCAAAAGATCAGGTGAAATTTAAAAATGAAGTTCCTTCTGATCTTCTCTCAAGGTTCATGGCACCATCTTTATGGAAATTTTTCTCATTCCCAAATCCTCTGTTAGAATCTGCTGCATTTTTTCCCTGTTAATTTTCAATTCTTCTGCCATCATTCGCACACTCAGTCTTTGATCTAAGCGTACAAGGGTTTGCACTCTGTTCACATTTGTATCAGTCCTTTGCATTTTTGGCTGCCCACTTCTTGCCTCTTCATGGATATTTTCCTGGCCCCTGCCTAAACTGCCTTTTAAAAGCACTTAATTTGTTCATTGAATGTTCACCATAACAGAGCTAAAGTTTAACTCGCACTTTTGTTAATCCGCTGCTCCAGATTTGTATCACTCATTTTCCATCAACAGCGCAACACACACACATGTTATTTCTTCTAGTATACCCTAAGTACTGGTCTGCGATCCAGTGCAACTTTGAACATAAAAACTCTATAGAGTGCAGATGGCTGTGTGACCCACCACAATAGTGCTATGCCAGGGGTGGCTCCCGGCCAAAATGAATGCGGCTCTTTGCCTCTTATCATATTTTGTATACTGTGGCTCTTTGCCAAGTTTCATCTTTCTTTGGGGAGGTGGGGAGCGGGTACCTGAATTTGACAGGTACCCGCTCTTACTTCTTTGTTCTTTGATCTTACCTGTTCCTCTATCCAGCGGCGCGCTGTCTTCCGGCTTCTGTAGTGTGGGCACTGGGCATGACAGCCAGGTGCCAAGTGCGCATGCGCAAGAAGCGGTGCTTTTTGTGAATGGTAAGGCGGTACCTGGGACACATGACAGATCCCAGAAGCCACCAGACCAATCACAAAGCGCAAGTGCTTCTCGCTCATGCGCACTGGGCACCCGGCTGTCATGCCGAGCGCCATTACAGAAGCCGGGAAGACAGCGCGCGGCTGGATCGAGGAACAGGTAAGATCAAACAAAAACTCTGCGGAAGTAAGAGCGGGTACCTGTCAAATTCAGGTACCCGCTCCCCACCTCCCCAAAGGTCAGCAGTCATCTGTACTGTCCGCAGTCTCTGGTCATCCCTGTGCTGTCCGCAGTCTCTGGTCATCCCTGTGCTGTCCGCAGTCTCTGGTCATCCCTGTGCTGTCCGCAGTCTTTGTCATCCCTGTGCTGTCCGCAGTCTCTGGTCATCTCCTGTACTGTGTCTGCAGTCCATTAGTTCAGAATTTTTTTTGGTATACTTGTGTGTTAGAGTGAGAGAGAGAAGGGAGAGAGAGAGAGAGAGACAGGTGCCACAGCAACCTCCAGGGTAGTTGATGTGTTAACTCTGGCTAAGTTGCATTTGATGTGTGTGTTGAGGGTGGACACTTACCTTGAAATGAACACATTGTTGTTTTGTAAGGGGAAGAAAGTGTTATGGTGAATAATATGGTTTTAATTATGTGTTTTTGTGTGTTTGTCTGTTTTGGCAGGTCACTGCGTGGTGTGGCTCTCTGACTTTCACAGTTTAAAATTTTGGCTCTTTGTGTCTAACTTGTTCGCCACCCCTGTGCTTTGCTGTGGGCATTTGGGGAATGAAATTATCACACCTCGTATACCAATGACTCCAATACAAGAGATTTACTAAAACTGGTTCATTCAGAATCTGGTGCACCTGTGCATGGTAGCCAGCTTCTAACCTCAGCTTATTCAATTAAGATTTTGCAATAAGTGCACCTGATTTTGCACTCTCTAGCTTTAGTAAATAAACCCCACAGGGCTGTATATAAGCTATCTACAATAAATATATTGAGGATGCCATATACTGAAGAGAATGCTTTTTCCAGCTAAATATTTCATCCTGAACTATATGGGAGAAACTAAAACCATGAAAGCTTCCAGTTATTCTATTCCACTGTGGATTTTGACATGGACTTTCTCTGTAAGTATGGCATCAGCTTAGAGAGACATTGCAAATAATTGACATGGACTCTTGTATTATGGATTATAATTTACCAACTGGAAGAATGTCCAGTAGAATATACTGTATGTATGGTTATGTTTCAATGTGTAATATTGAATTGAATGGCTCATACTGTAAATTAAGCTCAGTAGAAGTGGATATCGAATGATTCATGATTATATTGGATACTCTTTGCTGTATGTATCAATATTCATAAGTATGGACTTGTGAATTACACTGTATTATATTCAGATGATGTTCCAGGATGCTAGAAGACCTTTACTAGCAGCCTCTTTTGCCCTTACATACCAGTGCAGTTATGTGCATGCAGGGCTGCTATCAGAAACCGCAGGGCCCCATACAGCCAACCCGACAGCACCCCCCCCCCCCCACAGTTTACCATGCTTCAATTATGAATGAACACAGTTAGTGATCGGTACTGATCACTCATTGTGTTCATTTAGGAAAGAAAGGGGCTGGTAAATGTGACATATTTACTTAACCCTTCCCCACTCTCCATCCTGAAGGATCCTATTGTGTGCTTGCAGCTGCCAGTGGGTTGAAGATTAGGGAAGTCAGCAGCACTGCAGGTTGGGGGCACACAGGGGGTTCTAGGCAGCAGGGGGAAACTACAGTGCACATGGAGGGTGATGGGTGTGTCAGGGGCTTAATTACTGGAACTAATCCTCTGTATGACTCTCTCTGCAGCAGCTGAAAACAACAGGGAGGGAGAAGAGAAGAACACAGATTTCAGCTGCTGCAGAGAGAGACATACAGGGGATCAGTTCCAGTAATTGCCCCCCCACAATGCTGATTACCCTCCCTGCCCACATCTGTTTCACGCAGATGCCGGGCCCCCCTGCTGGACTGGGCCCTGTACAGGAGGGCTGGTGGTACCCCCTTATCCACAGCCCTGTATGCACATTTAGGGAATGACCCAGACAAGTTATAATTAATAAGGCTCAGCATAAGCATCTATCTCTACCAGTCTAAGTTCCTGGGTAAACCTGGATCTGATAACCAGAATCCTTGGCAAACATGCAAGTCCCTCTCCTTCCCCAATACTGCCCCTTGCAACAAGCATAGTTAGCAATGTCTAATATGGCATAACCCCTATCTTCCCATATTCTGTTATGTGCTAGGGACAGGGGTACAGAGAATGGCTCAACTGTGTAATCGCCAAGAGCTTTGCATATTATAGGCTGCTATTATAGCAGAATTTAGGCTTCTGAAGGTATGGAAGGTCACAGTTAAGATCAGTCTGAGGGCTCAGCACTTAGGGTACTGAGAGCCATCCTCCATGTTGAGATGCTTTTCGGTGCATGTGCATCCACTTCTGTGCGTTTGTGCTTGTGCATTCGCTGCATCTTCATCTACTTCTATAGGCTGCCTGCACACAGATCCAAGGTGGATGCACACACAGCAAAAAGGGGCTCAGCATGGAGGACCAGACACAGCACCCATCTGAATAAGCCCTTATCACTAGCAACAGCAATAGGCTCTGCCAGACATGCCATCTGTAGTTCAGGTCTGAAATTCTATTATATACTACTACTACCTCATGCTATAGGCTAGCCAAACCACCACACAGTATTGTGGCCACATCATTGTAGGCATCTTGTATGAAAATATTACATTATTCCAAGAATAATTTTATTATTAAATTAAATGGACAACTGCCCGCACAGAGAATAAAGTAACAATTTGCATGGCTTTGTCCTTTTCTTTCAAAGGAATAACAAAAAGAAACGTTTTTGGCTTTGTGATGGATGTGATGACATAAAAATACCTCCAGGCAATTGTGTAACCACTAGGCAAACACCTTTATATCCTTAAGAATAGATTTTGACACTGCTAAATTTGTACTGGGCATCAAGGTCTCTATGACTTCTGGTCATTAAGGGGGTAATGATGTGTTCTTTTGAAGGGCTTTTTGGCCCACTACAAGTTAACCTGGTTGGATATCCAGGCTCATTGCCACCATTGCTACCCCTAGGCTCTGCTCCATAAAAGCCATAGTATTCATAGCTTGAACAGATGATTACTGACAAGTCTGAAACAACTAAGTGTCAGTTAGTACTTTTTTTTTTGCAGTGTCTGTGCCACAAAGCAGCAGTTCTGGATGCACAGTTGACTGTTTGTACACAATTTAATTAATTATGTGCATGGCTTCACCCACTACCATCTGTTGTAAGAAGGCAATGCCCTATGTGATGCTCATATAAGGAAGAAACTTAATAAAGTAATGAAGGAAGTCTTAGGTCAACCATTGAAATTCTCCCTTGGGTAGGACCTCTGTGGCCTTCATACATGTCTGTGCCTGCCAGCCCTGTATTTTCCTTGAGTTTAACTAAGGACACAGATTACGTGATATGGAAATAATACACTGCGTCAAGGGAGGGCGATGTTACATTCACAATAAACATACATTATAGAGACCTTTTTTCCTCCATAAAGTGAACTTACCTAAATCAATAGGAGTCTTTCCTTTGAATAATAACATCTGAAGCTCAGGATCTGTAAGGGAAGGAAATATGAAATAAATGTTCCACGTATGTTTTGTTTCTTACTGTGTGAAATGCAGATAAGATCACCTTTGTATTAAACTGTTAACCTGCAACCATAGACTTGGCACATCTTTACATTCACTTTGTTGTTGAAAAAAATTGTTGATTACCGGGAGTATAATACCGCAGTTAGTTAGCATGTAGCCTAAAAGTATGCCATATCAGGACTGTAACGGCACTCTTTACTTTTCTCAGCCCATTGTACATTTCTATGCCTTGGCCCTAGAACGTACCAATGATTCCAGTGAAAGACCACATTATAAAGAGCTCAAGAGGGAACAACTTCTCCCGGGATTATCCAAGTTGATCCAGCAGCATTTCACACCAATGCCATCTGACAGGTCAAAATCACGTGACATATCGCACCCTATTTGTGCCTACGGAACCGTTGAAAGCGGTGCAACACCGATTTTGAAAAAGGTTCTCGCACTCTCTTTGGCAATTTTATGTGCGATTTGCATTGACATAAAGTCGCACAGATGTCGGCAATCCGCACATGAGACCACACTGACCGATGGCTTTGAAATCGTGCTAGTTCACCTGAAGTAGAGTACTTTCAAAGCCACATTCGGTGAAAACCAGGGCTTAAAGTATCACATCTCACATATTTGCTGTGATATAAAACATTTTATAGCTTTCTCCATATGCACATATAAATACCAACCTGACACCTAATGGCATGTCAATATTGCCTATACTGTGGATTGGGTAGCACAATAGCTAAGTGGTTAGCACTTCAGTCTATCAGCACTAGGAGCATCGGTTTGAATCACACTAGGGGTATAGGTTATTCAGCTCCTGTCTAAATTGGCTCTAATATACGGTATGTATAAATGTTAGTTAGGGACCTTAGACTGTGTGATCCTTGATGTGAACATACAATATGTTAGCGCTTTGTAAACTGACAGTGCAATGTAAGTACCTGTATTAAATAAATATACATAGTATGTCATGTCCTGATGCATTTCAAGACTTGCTTTTCTTCAGCTGCAATCTGATGGACAAAATACAGAAGCCCAGCAAAGGACACATTAAGATATATAGAATGTTAAGAGATTGCTTGTGATTATAATTTAAAAAGCATCATATTCCATATATGCTTAGTTCAGTATGAGTCAAGGAGAGAGCGGAAGAAGGGCCTCCCTACAAGAGAAGAGATTCCAGAAGCACTTCAACTAGGTCCATCCAGTAGCTAGGCCAACTGCCGCCATCCAACCAGGGAATGAGCAGTTTTATCCTGAATAGTAGGGACTGGTACCATCCTATTTTTCCTTTGATGTTTAAAATTTTCCATGGTCATTTTTATAGGCTAGTAGATAAAGCCTTTGAACATGGAATAATCCCAAAAACGATATGGGAATTTATCAGTATCCTTTATCTCCATGGAGAAGTAATAACTCTTTGGGATGGACGCTAATATGGTCTCAAATCCCACTACATTCATTTTTTATTTCAGAACTGTAGTTGACCCCAATGTATCCCTAGAGCTATTCATATTATGGACTTTAGCTTGAGTCATTCGTGTTCGAAATAAAGTATAGTTTGAATAAAAAAGCTAATCTTGCATATACTCATGTGAAATAAATGATCATTTTGCTTTTTATTTCATTTAAAAAAATACTCTGTCCCCAACTTAAAAAATTGCCAGTAAAAACATAAAAAATGAAGTATTTGAAATGCTTACTTGCATCATTTTTCCTTTCCATAAACAATTTTTGAATCACTATCAATGTACAGTACCTCTGAACTTAGACTAGTCCAGGACAGGGGCGGACTGACCATTAGAGCACTCGGGCACTGCCCGAGGGCCTGGGGTCAGTAGTGAGCCCCATGAAATGTCCCTGGTACCTTTTATAGGCCTTTTTGGGTGTGCTTTGAGTGTGAGCAAGGAAACAGGGTCCCCATGATCCCCTATTGCCAGGGGGCCCCATGAGTTGTCTGTCCACCCCTGCTCCAGGAAGAGTCAGCTCCCTAGCGCAGCCCCCTCTCTCCTTGCACCTCATAGCCCTCTCCTCTAATTACTTTCTGTGTTGGTCCAGCTCCCCTGCCCCTCCCCTCTTTTTACATATCCTTACAGTCATGGCCGAAATTGTTGGCACCCTTGATATTTTTCCTGAAAATCAAGTATTTCACACAAAAAAGGTATTGCATTAACACATGTTTTGCTATACACATGTTTATTCCCTTTGTATGTATTGGAACAAATATAAAACAGAGGCAGAAAAGCAAATATGACATAATGTCACACAAAACCCCAAAAATGGGCTGGACAAAAGTATTGGCACCCTTAACTTAATATTTGGTTGCACACCCTTTGGAAAACATAACTGAAATCAGTCGCTTCCTATAACCATCAATAAGCTTCTGACACCTCTCACCCGGAATTTTGGACCACTCTTCCTTTGCAAACAGCTCCAGGTCTCTCTTATTGGAAGGACACCTTTTCCCAACAGCAATTTTAAGATCTCTCCACAGGTGTTCAATGGGATTTAGATCTGGGCTCATTGCTGGCCACTTCAGAACTCTCCAGCGCTTCTTTGCCATCCATTTCTGAGTGCTTTTTGACGTATGTTTGGGGTCATTGTCCTGCTGGAAGACCCAGGATCTTGGACGCAAACCCAGCTTTCTGACACTGGGCCCTACAGTGCGACCCAAAATCCTTTGGTAATCCTCAGATTTCATGATGCCTTGCACACAGTCAAGGCACCCAGTGCCAGAGGCAGCAAAACAACCCCAAAACATCATTGAACCTCCACCATATTTTACCGTAGGTACTGTGTTTTGTTCTTTGTAGGCCTCATTCCGTTTTCGGTAAACAGTAGAATGATGTGCTTTACCGAAAAGCTCTATCTTGGTCTCATCTGTCCACAAGACGTTTTCCCAGAAGGCTTTTGGCTTACTCAAGTACATTTTGGCAAACTGTAGTCTTGCTTTTTTATGTCTCTGTGTCAGCAGTGGGGTCCTCCTGGGTCTCCTGCCATAGCGTTTCATTTCATTTAAATGTCGACGGATAGTTCGCGCTGACACTGATGCTCCCTGAGCCTGCAGGACAGCTTGAATGTCTTTGGAACATGTTTGGGGCTGCTTATCCACCATCCGGACTATTCTGCGTTGCAATCTTTCATCAATTTTCCTCATCCGTCCACGACCAGGGAGATTAGCTACAGTGCCATGGGTTGCAAACTTCTTGATAATGTTGCGCACTGTGGACAAAGGCAAATCTAGTTCTCTGGAGATGGACTTGTAACCTTGAGATTGTTGATATTTTGCCACAATTTTGGTTCTCAGGTCCTCAGACAGTTCTCGTCTCCTCTTTCTGTTGTCCATGCTTAGTGTGGCACAGACAGACACACAATGCAAAGGTTAAGTGAACGTCTCTCCTTTTTATCTGCTTTCAGGTGTGATTTCTATATTGCCCACACCTGTTACTTGCCCCAGGTGAGTTTACAGGAGCATCACATGCTTGTAACATTCTTATTTATCCGCAGTTGTGAAAGGGTGCCAATACTTTTGTCCAGCCCATTTTTGGAGGTTTGTGTGACATTATGTCGAATTTGCTTTCTTTCCTCCCTTTTTTTGTTTTGTCCCAATACACACAAAGGGAATAAACATGTGTATAGCAAAACATGTGTTAATGCAATACGTTTCGTGAGAAATACATGATTTCCTGGAGAAATATCAAGGGTGCCAACAATTTCGGCCATGACTGTATATAGCCTCCATATGTAGCTGCCAATGGAGGAGTGAAGGGGAATACTATAGTGTGTCACCGGAGTGACAGCCTGTACCTTCTGGGGCTGCTGACATCACATCCAAGATGGCGATGTTCAGCAGCAGTCTCAGGGCTTTTTGAGGCAGGCTTTTACAGGTAAATAACATGTACTAATATGTTCAATACATATATAATCAGATTGTCACTGAACAGAATGGTCTGGTAACAGTCTCTTTGAAGCTGAACTCTAGGAAAACAGCTAAATACACAGATGAAATACATATATTACAGCTGCTCTATCTGTCAAAAGATATGCATTTCTACCCATCCACTCATGAGATTCACACAGCTCTGACACACAGTACAGCCCTGTCTGGCAGGGCAGAAAACCCAATATTTCTCAGTTAAGTAACTGCAGATCGGTAAGACTTAGACCTCCTGCACACAGGACTAAAAAACTCTCCTTGAAGCCTTCCTCCTAGCAGCAGCATTTTGCAGATAAAAAGTCTGACGCTTGTAAAAGTACTAACGCTTTTACAAACGTAACATGGAGGGCCATTTGGAAGAAGTAAAAAAAAAAGTCTGACGCCCCTAAAAGTGGCTGAAAAAACGTCCTGTGTGCATGAGGCTTTAGTTCGTGGTCACATTGCGTGCGACTTGGCATGCGATTTGAATGCTATGCTACTTGCAAATCGTATGCCAAGTCGCACCCTACTGTCTGCAATTACAGCGGTCATAATGGTGCGGTTCTGACTTGGTTGGAGCTGCACCGATTTCTGAAGTAGTGCATGTATTACAGTTGGTGCAATTTGCATAGACATCTGCGTTAGATGTCTTGCAAATCACACCTGAAATCAGCATGTCCCTCCTGACTTTGAAATCGTGCAATTTCACTTTAAGTTGCATGATTTCAAAGTTGGGTTTGATGTGACCAGGGTGTAATACAGTAGTCCTTTTTCCCTCAAGCCAGCCTTTGATTGGACAATGAAAGAAGAACCAGCAGACTGATGAGCTTATGTCTGTGTCAGTCTGCTCTCTCCTTATATCAGCGTGTCTCTTGTTAGCCCATGAGCACTGTGGCACACATGACTGGCTTCTAGCCTCTGCCAGTCTGAGCTCTGCTGCACACGAATTGCAAAAGGCTAATGCCAGGTCAAAGCAGGTGCTTACACTGCTTACATTTTAAAGACAATAAAGTGAATGATGTATTCATAAATATGGAGCTTCAAAAATGTGTTTCTTTTATATCTACCTGGAATTCATCTTTAGGCTAGGCTCACACTACTGCGATGCACTTTTGATGCAATTTTCAGTGTGCATATGTAGTGCAATTGTGATGTGACTTTGGATGTGGTTAGCATATTCTATGGAGCCAAATTGTACTGAAATCACACCAAAGTAGCACAGGAAAATTTTCCAAAATTGCTCATGGTCACATTGATGTGAATGGACACCATTGAAAAAAATGTGATTTGCCTTGTCATGCGATTCTGTGGGACTCAAGTCGCATCAGAAATTGCACCAGTGTGAACCAACAGTTAATATAATGACATACCAGAGTTAATACCATGGCCTGCTCCATGTATTCCATGCATTCAGTAGACGTTGTATTCTTCCGTGCCAGATATGAGGTTCAGTACAGTGATCCTACCTCCTAGTTTCATGATGACCTCATTGCCTTGGAATTCTGTTGTATCACACATCACCTGCCATACTGTATATACTGTACTACAAGCTGTCAGGTCTCTAAGTATATGCTGTTCATTTTGGCTGAGATCACAAAATATAGTACGGGTTCACTTTAGCTAACATTCTAAACCAGACAACTAGAACAATTATTGCCTGTTCCTACCGTGATATCAAGAAGAAATGCAGGTATAGATATTTTATACACTCACTGCCACTTTATTGGGTACACCAGTTTAATTGCTTAGTAACACAAATTGCCAATCAGTCAATCACATGGCAGCAACATAATGCAACATAATGCATTTAGTCATCTAGACATGGTGAAACTGACTTGCTGAAGTTCAAACTGAGCATCAGAATGGGGAAGAAAAGGGATTTAAGTGACTTTGAACGAGGCATGTTTGTTGGTGCAAGACGGGCTGTTCTGAATATTTCAAACACTGCTAATCCAATGGGATTTTCAACCCTCTCTAGGGTTTACAGAGAATGGTCCGCAAAAGAGAACATATCCGGTCAGTGGCAGTTGTGTGGATGAAAATGCCTTGTTGATGTCAGAGGTCAGAGGAGAATGGGCAGACTGGCTCGAAATGATAGAAAGGCAACAGTAACTCATGTTAATATGGACCAAAATCTTTGAGGAATGTTTCCAACACCTTGTTGAATCTATGCCACAAAGAATTAAGGCAGTTCTGAAGGCAAAAGGGGGCCCAACCTGGTGCTAGTAAGGTGTACCATGTGGCCAGTGAGTGTATATATTGAGCTGAGACCAATGTAACTATATACACTATACTGCCAAAAGTATCGGGACACCCCTTCAAATCATTGGATTCAGGTGTTCCAATCCCCTCCATGGCCACAGGTGTATAAAATCAAGCACCTAGGTATGCAGACTGCTTCTACAAACATTTTTGAAAGAATGAGGCGCTCTCAGGAGCTCAGTGAATTCAAGCGTGGTACCGTGATAGGTTGCCAGCTGTGCAATAAGTCCATCCGTGACATTTCCTGGCTACTAAATATTCCACGGTCAACTGTTAGTGATATTAGAACAAAGTGGAAGCAACTGGGAACAACAGCAACTCAGCCACAAAGTGGTAGGCCACGTAAAATGACAGAGCGGGGTCAGCGCATGATTTTTTAGACCAGGGTTTAACCTCTTGTCTACAGGGCACTTTCACCCCCTTCCTGCACAGGCCAATTTTCAGCTTTCAGCGCTCTCACACTTTGAATGACAATTGCGAGGTCATGCAAGACTGTACCCAAACAAAATTTTTATAATTTTTTTGAGACAGATAGAGCTTTCTTTTGGTGGTATTTAATCAGCACTGGGTTTTTTTTAATTTTTTTACTAAACAAACCATAATATACAAAATTTGAGGGGAAAAAAAGGTTTTCTTAGTTTCTGTTACAAAATTTTGTAAATAAGTAATTTTTCTCCTTTACTGATGTGTACTGATAAGGCTGCACTAATAGGTGACACTGATAGACAGCACTGATAGATGGTACTCATAGGCATCACTGATGGGTACTGACAGGCATCATTGATGGGCACCAAAAGGCAGCACTGATGGGCACTGATATGTGGTACTGATAGGTGGTTAGGTGGTACTGATAGGTGGCACTAACTGGCACTGATAGGTGGCACTGATTGGCACTGGTAGGTGGCACTGATAGGAGGCACTTACTGATTGGCATTGATAGGTGGCACTGATGGGTACTGATAGACTGCACTGATGGGCATTGACAGGCATCACTGACGGGCACTGATTGGCACTGATAGGTGGCACTGATTGGCACTGATAGGTGGCACTAATTGGCACAGATAGACTGCACTGAGGAGAAGGCACTGATAGGCAGCACTGCTGGGTATTGACAGGCATCACTAAATGGCACTGAAAGGCAACTCTGATGGGCACTGATATGTGGCATTGATGGGCACTAATCGGCAGCAATGATAGGCACAGAAAGGCAGCACTGATAGGGCTGCAATGATGATCAGGGCATTGATGATCAGTGCCCTGACTATCAGTGTACATGCCCCCTCTGAGGAATGCCTCTAACCGGCTTTCCTCTCCTCATATGCTGTCAGCGTGAGGAGAGGACTGCCGATAACTGGCATTTCCTGTTTACATGTGATCAGCTGTGATTGGACACATGGTAGCACCTAATTCATTGGCTCATTGCCTCAATTGGTGATCCGCTGTGTCCTAGAGACACAGCGCACCACTGATCACCGTGGACCCCCAGGGGAGCGCATGCGCAGCTAGGGTGGGAGGACGTCCTATGACAAGAACAAGAGAGCTCCCGCACATCCATCATTTCCTTATACGACAGGCAGGAGGCAGTTAATGTCACTTTAATAACAAAGCACAAGAAGCAAAGGGGGAGATTTACTAAAACTGGCGCACTCAGAATCTGGTGCAGCTGTGCATGGTAGCCAATCGGCTTCTCAGCTTGTTAAATTAAGCTTTGGCAATATAACCTGAAAGCGGTTTCTATGCAGAGCTGCACCAGATTTTGCAAAGTTTTGTAAATAACCCCCTAAGAGTCAAGCATTGAGTGCAACAAACATAGCAACCTATCATGATGCATCATTAACTGGTTTTGCTGCATCACATTGAATTCTGATTGGTTGGTGTCAGTTTCTGTACTTTTCAGCAGCCATGTTCCTCTTTTCGTACTGTACACACCATAGTAAGCTGATGTGATGGAGTGGCTGACTCTGAGATTCATTTACTGGATTTACATAAGTCATCACGGCTCATTAGGAGCCATTCATTCCTTTAGATGAGATGTTCTCTATGAATCCCTCCTCCGGTGCACAGGCCAGGCACTGCCTCTCTACAGAAGTGTGTGTCAGCTCTTGTGATGAAGGTGGTCAGAGACATTCCAGGCTGTACTTTCTGAGAATGGCATGCAGAGGAATGTCATAGAATAACACTCAGAGGCTGGAGACCAACCAAGCCTTACATGCCTGACATTTCAATAGCAAAAGCCAAACAATCTTGTAGAGTATTAGAAACATGAAAGTGACTGGTATGTTACTGTACTTCTTTATATTTTGACATGGTACAGTTGGGTTCACTTGTAGGTTTTAATTCCAGCTTGTGACACATATATATATATATTGTGACAGAAGGAGACTCTGTCACTGTGAGAAGATAGGAAATGTGACGCAGGATTTGCATTTAGGGTGAATGCGAAGTTCCAGACTAGTGTTTCTGGGAAGAGAAAGCTGTGGAGTTGGCTTTCTCTGGATTCTGCAGCTCTGGATTGGAACACCCAATCATGTGTCTTGGTTTTGCTAGACACCTGCAATTTGGAGTACGCAGGTATGAGGTATCATTATATACTCAGGTCTGAGGACAGCTCAGGGCTCCCAGCTGGAGACCACTCTCAATGGCGGAGACAGAAGGTCTAATCAAGAGGTTAGAGGACCCAGCCAGAAGCCAGGAGACAGAGGTCTCAGTTCCAGGAGTCAGGTTGGCTCCTATTGGGGTGTTAGGGGACCCCTGTCCATAGGTCAGAGGTGGGCCCTGCAGCAGGGCACTGTCTCTAAAGGCTAGAGAGCCAAATATTCAGGAGAGGTACTGCAATTGAAGCTGAGTGAGCTTATGAGCCAGGTGGCTTGGCATTTTCCAGTGTGTGTCTTTTTGCTGAAACTGAAGAAGATCCCGTGTGGGGAGTCGTTCTGTTGTGACATTTTGCCTTCTTTAAATAAAAGTGGACTACCAGGACCTCAAAAATAGTTCCTGTCTGCCATGGACTCACTAAAACAACACATCTACTATGAGAGCTAACTACCCCACGCCACAATATATATACCTAACAGCTACAAAAGGGTAACCTCTACACACATACTGAGAGTGAGGCTTCTGTCTAGGGGTGCACACGTTAGTCCCTTGCCCCCCATGTTCTGACTCACAGTATTAATTTCATGAGATAGAGCTCTAGTCCCTTGCCCCTATGGACACATTCATGACCTTTCCTTATTCTGACATGGGCAACAAGTCACCTCCTTTGTAATTACACTAATACTCAGTTCCTTTTTCCATTGTCTGGGGGTCTTTGCTGAATTTTTTGTTTGGGGAAGGTCCTCTAGGAATTCATATGCAACACCTTTCAGATTCTTAGTAATTTGCTTATTTCTCAGGGATGTATCAACTTTGAACTTGCAAAGTACCGATAGGTTGGCCAGTCCTACATCTCTTAGTCACCTCTCTCTTTTCACCAGCAGTACCAGTTTAATACTCTGTGCCCCCCCTAGACCAACTGTCTTGAGATCACCTTCCTAACTTAGTCAACTGTTTAGACTTAGTTAGTGTCACATTAAAGGCCTATGTTGATGGACATTTGTTTTGCATTTCCGCACAAATTCAAAGGAATACAAAACCCACTTGATGCTGATCAAATGCAGGCAAGGCAAATGAGCTTGCTTTTGTTTGGCTGTCTTTTCTGGTCCAATGGGTTGCTGGAATTAGAGAGGGAAAGGGATTCTCTTGACATCATTGACCTAAAATGAATAAATGGTTGTACTATCAATTCTCACAGTGAAAAACGCCTGTCCTCCATTCATAGTTACATAGTTAATCAGGTTGAGAGAAGACACATGTCCATCATTCAAATGAATTTCAGGGTACTAGGTGTAATCCTAGACCCCCATCTGTCCTTTCTGCCCCAAATCCAATCACTGTCCAAAACTTGTAAACTTCACCTCCGCAACATCTCCAAGATACGCCCGTTCTTAACCTCTAAAACTACAAAGCAACTTATTCACTCCCTGTTTATCTTTCACCTTGACTATTGTAACTCCCTCCTCATTGGCCTACCTCATCACAGGCTATCCCCTCTTCAGTCTATCATGAATGCTGCTGCCAGACTCATTCACCTTACTAACCATTCCATATCTGCCATCCCTCTGCCAATCCCTCCACTGGCTTCCCATTGCCCAATGAATAAAATTCAAAACATTAACAATCACATATAAAACTATTTATAACTCCGCCCCAAATTACATCACCAATCTTGTCTCCAAATATCACCCAAACTGTCCTCTCCGCTCCTCCCATGACCTCCTGCTCTCTATCTCCCTAGTCTCCTCCTCCCATGCTCTTCTCCAGGACTTCTCCAGAGCTTCCCCCATCCTCTGGAACTCTCTACCCCAATCTATCAGACTATCGCCTACTCTGCTCAATTTTAGGCGATCTCTGAAAACCTATCCCTTCAGCGAATCCTATCCTGCCTTCAGCTAATAATGGAATCTTCTATTCCTTCTACCAGTTCATCCCCCACAGTTATTATCTTTTGTACCACCAGCCCCTCCCTCCTTAGATTGTAAGCTCCAAGGAGCAGGGCCCTCCTAACCCTCTTGTATTGAACTGTATTGTTGCTGTATTGTTTCCCTTTATTTTGTAAAGCACTGAGCAAACTGTCGGTGCTATATAAATCCTGTATAATAATAATAATGTCTGCAAAATTGCACCACACAGGAACCTGTGGGAATTGCACATGAATGCAATAGGCCTTCCTATGTGATCCTGGTGGGAACCTGCCCTAAAACTCAAGCAGACATAGGACAAATGGAGCCCCTTTAAAATGTACTGCAAAATAGCTGTGTATAAAGTTCCTCAACAGAACAGAATGGAATCACATTTAGATAATTACAAATTATGTTCTGTGACATTTTTATTTATTTTTAGATCATTGCTTGTTTAATTATCATAAACACTGCAAAAATCCTTCTAGATGTTTTATCTTTTGTTAGGATTAATTTATTAATCTTAGGATAGCTATAGACTAAGATGCCGGTCAGAAAATCCAACCACTAAAAGTAATTTATTGTTAAAATATTTCCATAAACATGCAAGATTGACTCTACAGATATCCAAAATGGATTTCTCCAGTTGACTGCTTTTATATTCCTAGAAGAAAAAATGAAAAGCTGGGGTACTGCTTATTACATAAAATTCATGTTCCACCAAAATGACTGTAGTTGTTTATGGACAGTTATTTGACAAGAAATCACAAACTCATTTGATGGTTGGGTCCTCCCACTACCATCTCATGTATATGACTAGCCTATCTGGTAATTTGCATTTTAAATACATGTGGAAGGAATTTTGCTATTGTCTCACATGCAGTAATTAAACATAAAATCGAATCCTACAAATTAGTCTGGTCATTTTATTAGCATGTATGTTGTATTTCATCATTCTAGACACATCCTGCCCTATTCAATCATGTTCAAGGTTCTTTTTTCTTGTGTTACTGTCAATGGGAGTGTACAGTTAATGGACTGCATTTACAGTGCATTAGAAAGGCAGTGATGGTGCATGTTCCACGATCACCTCGTAAAGATCAGAATTTATTTAGTAACAGGTACTGATCAAATGCTCAAAAAACACTCAAAAGCATCGTGCATGCATAACCAATGCATGTTAAATTATTCACTAATGTATCCAAAACATTATACATTTTTTCTCTTAATATGTATCTGTAGCCAAAGGAGTTCCAATCCTTTTTCCTTCTATCTAAAACTTAAAAAAATGTGGCTATGCATATACTTCTGCATATGTAGTGAGCACATAATAATAAAAAACAAATAAATAATAAATGCATAATACCTAATAATGAATAGAAAATAATAATGAGCACAAAATATACACCAAAACATTGCTTTTCAAAATATTAACACTTGTAGATTATTTTACATTAAAGTATATGTAAACCCTCAACTTGTAAAACCACCCATTTAGTTTAAAATAGAAATGAAAGGCAAAAATATACAAAAATTTACACTTGGCACAAGGCAGTCAGGCAAGTACCATTCTCCTGGACAAACCAGACATGGCCATCTGATTGCCAGGCAGAGAAGCGTGATTCGTCACACATATCCACTGCTCTACAGTCCAGTGGCGGCATGCTTTACACCACTGCATCTGAATCTTTGCATTGCACTTGGTGATGTGAGCTTGGATGCAGCTGCTCGGCCATGGAAAACTATTCCATGAAGCTCTCTATGTACTGTTGTTGTGCTAATCTGAAGGCCACTCAAAATTTGGAGGTCATTAGCTATTGACTCTGCAGACTGCTGGTGACTCCTGCACACTGTCCGCTTCAGCATGACCCCCGCTCTGTCATTTTACATGGCCAACCACTTGGTGGCTGAGTTGCTGTTGTTCCCAATTGCCTCCACTTTGTTATAATACCACTAACAGTTGACTGTGGAATATTTAGTAGCAAGGAAATGTCACGGATGGACTTATTGCACAGATGGCAACCTATCACGGTACCACACTTGAATTCACTGAACTCCTGAGAGCGACCCATTCTTTTACAAATGTTTGTAGAAGCAGTCTGCATGCCTAGGGGCTTGATTTTATACACCTGTGGCCATGGAGATGATTGGAACAATGATTTGGAGGGGTGTCAAAAGCCAGCCATAGATGGTTTGAATCCTGTTGAGCTGGCAGAGCTTTGAAACATGTATGGGCAGGCTGAATGTAGCCAAATTGATCGATCAATCACCTTGGGTACAACCAGCCTGTCAGATTTTACATGTGATTATTGATAGTGGCTGTTATAGATGCTAGCAATAATCACTGTGTTCTCTCGCTCTTCCTGCCAGGAGAACACCTTGAGGGGATTCCCCCATCAAAACTGACTGTGTTGATGGGGGAATTGAACGATTTTCTTTTTTGAACCACGAAAAAATATTGCTCTGTCTATGGCCAGCTGAAGGATGAAAAAAAGGTGAAACAAGTATTTTATTTTACAAAATGGTTATTGTTCTGTTTCAATTGTCAAATATTTCAATGCATTGACATACCTCTATAGACCATAGAGGGAGCACAGCTAAAGGGGTTGGGGAATGCCCTTTGAAGATTCTTCTGTTTCAAATGTAGTTTTATATACTGCATTGATATACCCCTTTAAACCCAGTGGGGGAGATTTACTAAAACTGGTGCACACAGAGTCTTGTGCAGCTGTGCATGATAGCCAATCAGCTTCTAGGTTGCATTGTGAAAACTTAATTGAGCAAACTGAAGAGCAGGAGCCGAAGGGACCAGTCTTATGAGGTAAGGATTGGTGCCTCAGGTAAGTATATCTCCTCTGTCCTCCCCCATAGAACAAAATGAACCATTAACCCATGCAGTACAGGCACAGCCTTACTGCATGGGGAAAAAATTTGCCTGGAGATCTGCTTTAACGCTTCAAAAAGATTCAAAAGTCCAACACAGATTGACTTCGGAAACAAAGGATCCCATTCTTCTGAATTGTAAAAAGGCAATGATTTTCCTGCTCTGTCCCTGGAAGAACTAATGCCATCTGAGGGAGCATAGAAAAAAAGGATGGTCTAGCTTGGACTGAACTAACTAGCATTACAGAAAGGGAGAACAGAGGGAGATACCAAATCCCATAAGTAAATAAGTTGTAGTGGCCCTAAACCACCACTAGATGTCAGCATACATCAGAACAATAGTCACCTGATATAGTTCAATATAACAACAGAAAACAATTCATATAGGTGAGACAGAACAGTGATTATTGATGATATACAGTATACAGTGCCATGTAATTCAGTGAGAGTTTATACATTCTTTAGTTAGCAAACTGCTAGAAGGAAAAGCTTCTGGTTAAATGTTTAGTTTGCTCGTCTTCATAAACGGTTCTAGTATAAAAAATCCCTGTGTTCTTGTACATACAAAGACAGAGACACAAGTTGTGGCATTGGAACCACAAAGCCGTCAAAGATGTTGGATGACACAGGAAAACAGCCTGAGGAGACATCATATAATAGAAACATGTCTGACAAAAGCTTCATAAATGTCAAAACAGGAACATTAGACGAACGTCTTTGCTAAATGTCCTCTGATGCAGGTTAAGGTGTTAAGATGAAAGATGATTTATTGGAACCTGAAAAAATGGTTTTAGTAATGTTGGATCAGATCTATTCCCTATAGGCAAAACAAAGACATAGCAAATAATTCTACACAGTGATCTGCCATCACACATGGGGACTCAGCCATTTGTAGAACCAGGACTATCATGCTGGAGGAACAGCAAGAAAAGATCAATAATGTGTGTTTTCCACAAGGGATTGGAGGTCAAAGTGACTCATCTCACAATAGGGCTACAATCCATCATTTCATACAGATACCGATGGTCATGGAAGATTCTCATCAAAAGAACTTATGCAAGTTCTTAAAACAGCAACTTCAAGCAACACATGTAACCATTTATCTACTAACCCTTTCTCAGAAATACCCACAAATACACAATTTACACGAACTGATAACCAACTACTGCACTAGCTGCATGGAGTTTGCATGTTCTCCCTGTGCCTGCGTGGGTTTCCTCCAGGTACTCCAGTTTCCTCACACACTCCAAAGACATGCTGTGCTATGTATGAGTTAGGGACTTTAGATTGTAAGTTCCTTGAGGTCAGGGACCAATGTCAATGTGAAACATCCACTTGCCAACCAGCTACAGCAGGGGTGTCCAAACTTTTTTCAAAGAGGGCCAGATTGGATGAAGTGAACATGGTGGAGGGCCGAACATTTTTCCGAACATTCTTTGAACCATTACAATTAAATGCAAATAAATTACTTTATGCCAAGTTAATTGCAAACGACATACTTTTCATTTCATAACATTAAGATCAACTGACAGCTGAGTTTTCACAATGTATTGAAAATAAATTTAAAAAAAACTTACCTGCACTAATGTGAAGGGTGAAAAAGGTAGCTGGAGCTGAAGTCTCTGCTCGGCAGCCGGGAGGAGAAGAGAAACACACTTCACGCTGGAAGCCCGGCCCTGACGTCACCGCCCTCTGTCGCTCCCAGCGCAGCGCAGTCACGCATGCGCACTGCTCTCAAGCAGAATACTGTCTGCCACAGAAGGGAGGGCCGTGCGACAGCCGCATTTACACAGACCAGGGAGAACGCGCCGCAGTCAGGCATGCGCACTGCCCTCTGCTCTCAAACAGAAGACTGTCTGCCATAGAAGGGAGGGCCGTGGGAGGGCCACATTACACAAAGCAGGGAGGGCTGTTGGAGGGCCGTATTAAACCGACCCCCGGGCCGTAAATGGCCCGCGGGCCGGACTTTGGACATGCCTGAGCTACAGTATATATACTGTGGCAGGTCAGCACCTGCAGACAAAATCACATACATGTACGTGATTTTGCCTGCTTGGGCTAAGGGGGGTGCTGTGTGCACACTGGGGCATATAAATCACAAACGCTCCCGGTGACATCACATGATCACAATGTCAGCAAAACTGTTATAAATGAATTTATTCTTAACAGCTGTGTTGACTATGCTGTGATTGGCCTACAGCTATCACATGGTACTTGGCCCAATCACAGCACCCTGTATCATGTGATTAGCTGTAGCCAATCACAGATCACTAGTGACCATAGCTGTCATGAATGGTTAACCCATATATTAATTTTAAAAAGCTTAAAACATTTATTAAAAAATTATTTAAAAAATGTTTTAATACTGTCACCAGTCAGTGTCCTTGATCGCCACCACACCAGTCATATGACGACGCTGTGCTGCACTCGTGACAATATGTAAGAAAAATAAAATGTGAAAAAAAAAATTTTATTCCATTTCTTTATTTTCAAAATAATTGTGACAAAGCATTACAACTTGAAGAAAATTGTCATGCCTCTTACTAAATACCTTGGACTGTCTACTTTCCAAAAAGGGGTCATTTGGGAAATATTTGTACTGTCCTGGGATTTTAGGGCCTCAATAAATGAGATTGTCAGTACATCAGGAAGAAATATATATACTACCATTGTAGACATTGTAAATGTCATACAAAATATTAATATACACTTATTGGGATTTTTTATACCAAAGACATGTAGTAGAATTCATTTTGGCCTGCAGTCATGATGAAATTTGATTTAATTGGATATATTTTATGATAGAAAGTGGAAACTATCGTTTTTTTCGAAAATTTCGATCTTTTTCCATTTATATAGCAAAAAATAAAAAACCCAGTGGTGAGCAAATACCACCAAAAGAAAACTCTATTTGTGTAAAAAAAATATAACATTTTCATTTGCGTACAGTATTGTATGACTGCACAATTACCAGTCAAAGTAGTGCAGTGCTGAAAAGCAAAAAAATGGCCTGGTCATGAAGGGGGTGAAACCTTCCAGAGCTCAAGTGGATACATATGTAAAGAGCTGCATAAATGTACATTACTATATAAGTATCTGAACTACATTTTAAAAAACTAAAAAATAAGTTTTATATAATCTTTTGCGACCAGACTCATTTACTGCATCTGTTTTGTGGGGGGAATGTAGCCTTTTGTCATATGATTCTGCACTGTACAATTTTCATTGAGCAAAAAAATGGTTGTGCCCCACAATGTGGGGTAGATTTACTAAAACCAGTGCATTCAGAATCTGGTACAGCTGTGCATGGTAGCCAATCAGCTTCTAACTTCAGGTTGTTCAGTTAAGCTTTGGCAATAAAACCTGGAAGCTGATTGGTTACTATGGAGAGCTGCACCAGATTTTGCACTCCGTTTTGGCAATAAAACCTGGAAGCTGATTGGTTACTATGGAGAGCTGCACCAGATTTTGCACTCCGTTTTAGTAAATAACCCCCTATATCTGTATATAGTCACATGGCTCAGCAGCTAGTGTTCTCAGTACACCGTACTCCAGGCATACGAAAAATGATTCCTTGCAGCGGGATTGGTAATTGCTGGTTTTGTCTAAGGGAGAGAACCTGATCCTCCATTCCTCCAGTAAGTGGCACTCCCCCACCTTCCAGCAGTGGACTGTCCTTCAGCGCCCTCACGTCCTATGCAGGGCTATGGAGCCTGCTCTGGTCATGATGGTGTCTTGATGGCATCAGGACCCTAAACCTGTGGAGTGTCGGGGTACAGATTCTATGGGGGCCAGTTTAGCTGCAGGGAGGAACAGGTAAGCAAATATCCTTCTATTTTACTTCTATGCATAAATGAGCAATGAACCCTTGGCACAACCCAACTTCATGGGATTTTTTTTAAATTTGCCTGGAGCTTTACTTGCATGTCAATCTATATATATTTTTTTTATTTTTTTACTTATACTGAATTGATTTCCACTTCCTGGCATAGTGGGGCACTGGTGATGCAGGAAGAAACTCACAGGTTCCCTCTGAGTCAGCTACATTACCAGTGCCTTCCAGGGATCTCACAAGATCTTGGGCGGGAAGGGCTTTTTCTCATCAAACGCATGTCGTGTCACCCCAGTTCAAGCAGAACTTCACTCCACAATACACCTTTGTCCTATTGCATTCCACCCCCTCCTCATATATATTTTTTTAATCCTTGGTCCATCCTGCCCCCACCTCCTTTCTCAGAATGATGTCACCATACTCATGCAGCCTTCCAGGATATCCACATCAGATATCACAACTGTAGAGCCCCTCTAAATAGCCAGGGGGGCTAGAGTTCAATTTTTAGTCAGGAGGGCTGAGTAGCAGCCTGGGTGTAATAGTTATTAAGGTCAGATTTTGGTCAATGCTGAGAGGTTCTGCAGGTCAATTCCCTGATACCTCCCCCTGCTCTAGAATCTTGGGGAAGATTCTAGAAGCAGTGGGGGGGGTGAGGGGGGGCTGGTTTGCATGCACACTTGGAGGATCTTGGCCAATTCCCAAGCAGGAGGCTTGGCATGAGGCCAGGGCAGCCTTAAAATGTGGTGGAGCCTGGTAGCAGCAGAAGAGTTCAGATGGAAAATGGAGAGAGAAGGCTGAGGTACAGAAGCCTGGGAGGGGGCCCAGCTGGGAAGGGGATCACCTCCAGGCAGTGATTCTGGAAGGGAGGAAAGCTCAGGACCTCATCAGCCCCCAGAGTGAGAACCACCTGTGTAGCAGGGAAGGAGCAGCCCAGCAGAAGGCCTGAGAGCAGCGACCGACCCATCAGCTCACAGACAGTAAGGGGAAAGAGGCACTCTAGTGGGAAACTGGAGTAGCTTTCTTACCCGGGACTTGACAGGTAGATAGATAGATAGATAGATAGATAATTTTGCTGTTTAAAGAGACTTGTACATAGTTCCAGGAAGATTGTCCTCAGTTGCCTTTACCTTGGGCATCCCATACACCCCTTACCTCATCCAAGTTGTTCCTCCCCTAATAAAATCCAAAAAAAACAAGCTCAAGGATGGGTTATTGTCTCCTGGATGCAAGTCTGTGTGGAAAAATGAGTGTTGCCTGGCTTTGAAGGACTATAGTCGGACCCAAATCTCTAGCGACTCTAAAGGGGGTAGTGCTATGCAAGGATACGCATTCATCTATTCTAAAGCATCCCAATGGCTGGAGGAGAAAGGTCCCTGTACCGTGTCATTAGGGGACAGGTTATAAGAACCTGGAAACGGCATCCAGCTACCAACCACAAAGAAGGAACAGTGGTGGTGTGGAACCTGGTGTGTGGCAGTAAATGATCAGTTCTGGATTCACTGTAAATATGTTTATTGAGGACAACCCAGCATAAACAGTAAGAGGGGATGGGAAACAAATCATACAGGGGAGTAAAGTTCATCTTTAAGGAGATCTACTTAATTGGCTAGTAGGGATTACAGTAAACTCAGGGTATAGTAAGATGAATGAACTTTCCGACTTTATCACAGCTGTAGTATTTCCTACAAATAGCAGTTCACTGACTGTAAATAAAAGAAGACTAGTATGGCCATACAGACACTGTATATCTGTGCATGTAAAAAATTAGCAGATATGTCCATCCTGTGAAACAACGCGTATATTTGCTTTCTGTAAACGGAGGCACAACAAACGTTATTAGGCTATTTTCTCTCAAAATCAAATGTTTTTCATTCATGCAGAGTAGAATGAATAGAAAAATACTGCATTATGGCCACTAAATGGAGCTGCTGATAATGGGAAATACCTATTTACTATGATCATCAGCTCCAACTAACAGCCATAACATGGTATAGTCCTGATTCACTCTAATCTGTATGAATGAAAAACATTTGACCTGGAGAGGAAATAGCCTAATAACATTAGTTTTTGCTCCTCTTCGCACAGAATGAATGCACCCGCAGTTTCATAAGAGGAATAGCTCTACAACATTAATATAAATTCCCTCAATGTGCATTTTTGGATCCAATGCCTGTGTATACATAGCGTAATATAAATATACTGCATCCTTCATCATTAGCACTAGATATCTCTGAGTCTGAGATACAACAACAGCTTGTAGGCAAGGGTTCCGGGAGAAAATCGCATACAGTTGTATATTGCTTATATTAACACAGGTTAATAGTAATAACTAATGTAAGTTCAGAAGGCATTGACTTAGATTGTACTGTAAGCTCCTTGAGGGCAGGGACTGGTGAGAATGCATTATATATATAGCGCTACAAAATTTGGCGGCACTATATAGGTGCCTTTAATAAATAAATGAATAAATATGGCAAAGTTAAAATTGTATTTTCACAATATTCCCAGCTTCTGGCGTGTATTACGGAAAGACGGCTTCTGCTGGAGAGGTGGAAGATTTGTGCTGCCCTAGGCAACACAAAAAATCTGCCTCTCCCGACCTAGATGTCTGAGCCTGGACGTATCTGTCTGCATCCAGGATCGCTCATCCATCCCATGCATGTAATCACCTTTGTAAAGGAGGCCTAATCCCTTATAATACATACAGGGGGAGATTTACTAAACAAACAACCTCCTGCGCTTGGCACTGACGCGTTTTGAGGGACTTGCCCTCTTCCTCAGAGCAAACTCTGAGGAAGAAGCAAGTCCCTCGTAACGTGTCAGCCTTACAGACCTTTATTGTTCCTTTGTGAGATATGATGCATCGAGGGGTTTGAAGTTTTCTGATAAGCTCATGCTCATGTTGGTTTGTGAGTATATTATTTAGAACTAGATTTTATGAATGAAGGATATTTAAGGTTAATACACTTGGCTGTTGCACCCTTTGTTTTATGGTTGGTGATTTACTAAAACTGGCGCACACAGGATCCGGTGCAACTGTGCATAGTAACTAATTAGCTTCTAACTTTAGCTTGTTCATTTAAAGCAAGGGTCTCCAAACTTTCTAAACAAAGGGCAAGTTTACTGGCTTTCAGACATTAGGGGGGCCAGACTATGGCCATTGGGAGTAGAAATTGTCCTGTGTCATTGGGAGTAAACAATGCATCTTTGGCAGCAGGGGAGGAATAGCACCCTATTCTTGGTGTAAGTTGGAGAAATAGTGCCCCATCGTTGGTGTCAGTGGGAAGAACAGTGCCCCATTGTTGGTGTCAGTGGGATAAATAGTGCCCCATGATTTGTTTCAGTGAGAAGAATACTGACTGTTGTTGATGTCAGTAGCAGGAATTATGCCCTCTTGGTGGTATCAGCGGGAGGAATAGTGTCTTGTATCAGTGGGAGAAAAATTGCCCCAAGGGCCGGATAAGGGCAAGCAAAGGACCACAACCGGCCCCCAGGCCTTAGTTTGGAGACCACTGATTTAAAGTGACACTAAAGCTCTGTTTTCTTTTTGTTTTGTTTTTAATCACAAACATGTCTATATTTACCTGCCCTGTGCAGTGATTTTGCACAGAGCAGCTCCGATCCTCTTCTTTTCATGTCCCCGACAACGCTCCTGGCTCCTCCCCCTCAAGCAGTGGCTCCAGGGAAAGCCATTCACCCTGGGGGCACCGCTTCATGCTTGTCCCTGAGCCACTGCTCTATGCATCCATAAGACACATGGAGCTGCAGCTTGGCCCCACACCCTGCTCTCTCCTCATTGGCTCACTGGCTATGATTGACAGCAGTGGAAGCCAATGGGCTCCCACTGCTGTCTCAGCCAATGAGGAGGAAGAGTCCCCAGACAGCAGAGGCTGTTGAGAACATTGCTGGATCAGAGGGGGATCAGGTAAGGATTGGGGGGGCTGGGGGTCCACTTCACACAAAAGATTTTTTACCTTCATGCATAGAATACATGAAGGTAAAAAACCTTGAGTCTTTACAACCACTTTAAGCTTTGAGAATAAAACCTAGAAGCTGATAGGTTAATATGCACAGCTGCACCAGATTCTGTGTGCTCCAATTTTCAGTAAATCTCCCCCACAAAGACTCTAGGGTGAAAACATTTACATGTAACAAAATTACATTTTCAATCACATTTTGTAATCATGATCACAAGGACCATCAAGGTAGCTCCAGTGGGTCATATGCTGTGCTTGGCTACCTGGTAAACATCAGTGGTATCTAGCCTATTACATACAAATAATATAATAAAAATAGTCAAAATAATTTTCTAACATAACACTTTCCCTTAACCTCAACAATGCACAACCTATGGGAGAGGAAGGAGACAAAAATACAATGAAAGGACAATACTGCACCATAACTGGGACAAGTAAATCTTTCAGGAGGAGAAAAGTCATGAATGGAACATGGCCTCCATAATGCTTCCTTTACTGAGTGGGTGAACCGAGGCAAACAGGATCTGAAATATCACAGAGCGGAAATAACAGGAAGTGAATGTGGGAAAATGACTGTCCAGACAGGATGAGTTTATTGGCCCTGCTTTATGAGAGATTTGGCCTTCTTAGACGTAGTTAAAACACCAGTAAATTGCTTATGTCCTATATCCGAAGTCTGGATCCATGTGGGATGTGAAAAGGCCACAAACAAACAGACCTTTATAATTATATGGCCCTTCCTCTGCTTTTAAAACAAGTAACACAAAAAAAACTAAAACCACCCGCCTGGCAGAGAATGGAAAGTTCCTGTCAGGTGTAATTCACATAGAAAGAGTCCTGTGAAGAGTACGACTTTCATGGTCTTCTCCTTCGTAATCTGAGGTTGTTTACTGGAAGTGTTCACTGCCGCTGTACAAAAGTGAATTCTGTTACCACAAAGCATTTCAAGTAGCAGATTCAGACTCAGAATATTTTAGTAATCTCAAAGAGAAATTATTAGCAGCCAGCAACCAGGATCATTGTTTTTTATAATAGCTATGCTGTTCACTAAATGTTGAAACTATGGAACGGGGAGAACACACTTCTGCAATCATACATGCATGTCCTTTAGAATTAAAGTCTATTTGAGCATGACAAACTTAAAGGAGAAGTGCGGGAATTAAAAACAAACATCCATTCCCGTAACCTATGTGGCTGTAGCATTTATCCAATGCTGCAGCTGTCCCCCACCGGCTCTAAAACCAAGAACTGAGCGTTCACATGACCACTGATCACTCAATTCTTGGTCTTCACTGAGCAGAGAGGGGTGACTGTCAGTCACTGGCTTTCTGCTCTGCCCTTCCAGTGCTCTTTGGAGCGCCAGGCTGTGGAGGGGGCAAAATTGGCCCTTTAAGGCTCTCAGAGGTGCACTGAGAGGCTAAACCAGCTGCTGGATAGGCATCTGGGTGGATCCTCACAAGAGTTGGGAACCTTGCAGAGCCTGAACCGGCTCTGTGACACCAGCCAACAGTGGGCTGTCAGCTGAATCTGGGTCACAGGAGTGCAGAATGAAGTGCAGTCCTGTGACCCAGAAGAGAAATATGGTCAAATAACCTTTAGCTTTTTCCTTGAGAATGCTTTTTAATTAATTTAATAGTCAAAGCAAACGTATCCATCCATCCATGTCTCCATGTTTTATTTTGCTGAGAATTCACCTTGACCCTGACCCCCCCCCCCCCATACACACACACACACATTTCTAGCTGCAGCCATCTTGAGTTAGTGCAGATGATTCATGTAGCATTTACTTCATGGATTCCAATATGCCCTTAGCTCAAGCATGCAGACAGGAGGGCATGCTTAGCTTAGAACACCCCACTTCCCCTCCTACAGATGGAAGAAAATGAGCAAAACAGTGTGGCCAGGCAGTGGGGAAAGTGAATAGAATTCTAAGATGCATCACTAGAGGGGTCACCAGCAGGAGGAAGGTCCTGATTCCCCTATATAGATCTTTAGTTAGACCTCATTTAGAATACTGTGTCCAGTTCTGGAGACCTCACAGAAAGATATGGATAAGATAGAATGAGTCCAGAGACAGGTAACAAAAATGGTGAAAGGTCTGGGGGATAAAACATATCAAGAGCGACTTCAGGAATTTAATATGTACAGTCTGGAGGAAAGAAGGGAAAGGGGAGACCTTTAAATACATCAAGGGGGTGAATAAGGTTCAGGAGGGCAGTATTTTCAACATGAAACCAAAACCAAGAACACGGGGACATGACCTTAAACTAACTAGAGGAAAGTTCATAACTAATCTCAGAAAGTACTATTTTACTGAAAGAGTAGTTGATGCTTGGAATAAACTTCCAGCAGAGGGAGTGAGTCAGTCAACAATAAATAGCCTCAAACATGCTTGGGACAAACAGATCTATACTCAGACAGAAAAACTAATGGAAAGAAAAAAAATGGCCAGACTCAATGGACCACCCTGACTTCTTCTGCCATTGCTTTTCTATGTTTCTATGTAAAAAGAATGTCCATGAAGACTTCTGGGATGTATGACATCATTTTGGCCTAGGCTAGAAACCTGGAAGCAGCTGAAGAAATATATGCAAATGTGCACTTACTATGAAAAAACATTTCATTCTAAGACTATTTTTATGGAACCTCACTGTTCTATATACTGCATACATATACACACACATATATATATATATATATATATATATATATATATATATATGTAGCGATGTAATAATTTCTTTGCCCATTTTCCAGTGTATACTTCTATTATGCAGTGTTTTTTTTGCCCTTTTCCAATATGGCTGCTATGCTCTCTGGGCACTGAGGATAAGGTCATCAGAGAGAGACTGGTGAAAAAGAGGGATGTGTGGTTTCTCCTGGGAGAGAGAGAACTCAGACTGTAAGTGTTGCAGCCTCCCCTCACTGATACATGCAGAAAAGACTGTTAATGCTTTAATGTTCCTGTTTGGAAGATACTTTATGTTTGATGTTTCACTGAATGTTATTTCTTCAATACATGGACTTTCATATACACTGCTGTGTGAATTACTGTCTGTGGATGATACATTTCTCAGTTGGGATTTCACTTGTTATCCACAAGCCCCAATTTAGTGGAGGCACTAGCGCTTGTTAACAGCCAGTATAATCCATACATTTATTCAATGACATTTCAATGGGTTACAGCCCACTTTTGTCAATATTATATGTATTAGGTTTTTCTAGGTTTCTCTTTGGCACAACGATTTTCTGGTTTCCCAACATTGGAAGATTAATCAATGTTTAAATTAGAACCAGTGTGCGTGCAACTGATGAAGGTATAGGCAATGGCCTTTACTGCTGAATACAGTGGATATAAAAAGTCTACACACCCCTGTTAAAATGTCAGGTTTCTGTGATGTAAAAAAATTAGACAAAGATAAATCATTTCAGAACTTTTTCCACCTTTAATGTAACCTATGAACTGTACAACTCAGTTGAACAACAAACTGAAATCTTTTAGGTGGAGGGAAGTAAAAATAAAAAACTAGAATAAAAATGGTTGCATAAGTGTGCACACCCTTAAACTAATGTTTTGTTGAAGCACCTTTTGATTTGATTCCAGCACTCAGTTTTTTTGAGTATGAGTCTATCAGCACAGCACATTTTGACTTGGCAATATTTGCCCACTCTTCCTTGAAAAAACACTCCAAATCTGTCAGATTGCGAGGGCATCTCCTGTGCACAGCCCTCTTCAGATCACCCCACAGATTTTTGATCGGATTCAGGTCTGGGCTCTGTCTGGGCCAATTTTCTTCTGGTGAAGCCATTCCTTTGTTGATTTGGATGTATGCTTTGGGTCGTTGTCATGCCGAAAGATAAAGTTCCTCTTCATGTTCAGCTTTCTAGCTGAAGCCTGAAGGTTTTGTGCCAATATTGACTGGTATTTGGAACTGTTCATAATTCTGTTTACCTTGACTAAGGCACCAGTTCCAGCTGAAGAAAAACAGCCCCAAAGCATGATGCTGCCACCACCATGCTTCACTGTGGGTATGATGGTCTTTTGGTGATGTGCAGCGTTGTTTTTGCACCAAACATATCTTTTGGAATTATGGCCATAAAGTTCAACTTTGTTTTCATCAGACCATTTTCCCACATGCTTCTGGGAGACTTCAGACACGTTTTTGTGAAATTTATCTGGGCTTGGATGTTTTTCTTCATAAGAAAAGGCTTCCATCTTGCCACTCTACCCCATAGCCCAGTATAGAATACGGAAGATTGTTGTCACATGTACCACACAACCAGTACTTGCCAGATATTCCTGCAGCTCCTTTAATGTTGCTGTAGGCCTCTTGGCAGCCTCCCAGACCAGTTTTCTTCTTGCCTTTTTATCAATTTTGGAGGGACATCCAGTTCTTGGTAATGTCACTGTTGCACCATATTTTCTACACTTGACAATGACTGTCTTCACTGTGTTCCACGGTATGTTTAATGCCTTCAAAATTCTTTTGTACCCTTCTCCTGACTGATACCTTTTAACAATGAGATCCCTCTGAAGCTTTGGAAGCTCTCTGCGGACCATGGCTTTTGCTGTAGGATGCGACTAAGAAAATGTCAGGAAAGAGGACCTAGAACAGCTGAACTTTATTTGGGGCTAATGAAAGGCACTTTAAATGATGGCAGGTGTGTACTGACTCCTATTTAACATGATTTTGAATGTGTTTGCTTAACTCTGAACACAGCTACAGCCAGTTATTAGAGGGTGTGCACACTTATGCAACCACGTTATTTTTGTTTTTTTATGTTTACTCCCCCCCAAAAGATTTCAGTTTATTTTTCAATTGAGTTGTACAGTTTATAGGTCACGTTAAAGGTGGAAAAGTTCTGGAATTATTAATTCCATTTTTTGTCTCATTTTTTTACATCACAGAAACCTGACCTGACAGGGATGTGTAGAATTTTATATCCACTGTATGTTAGAGCTACATAAATGAAACTTTTTTTGTCATAATCAGCTAATATTTAACTAAGAAGGTAATTATGGGGAACGTACATGAATAATTGTATGCACAGCATGTGTAATATTATTTACTAACCATACCATAGGAGAAGATGAGATGACAGGTAACACAACTAATAGGCGAGCCATTGAAGCAGAACAGAAATTGTCCTCTATTCCTAGACAGAGCAGATGTCAGCTGTGGTCTTCCTGCTCCAGGGTGACAAAAGGCTCCCGGGTTGTCAACCAATAAGCAGACTGACAACACTGAACAAAAAACACCTTTATTACCAGCCCACAGCTGGGCTGCAAAACATCACAATCTTTTCATACATACAGCAGACTAACTGGCAGTACCCTGCTGTTAATTATTGTAGACAGTAGGCTGTATGAACATGAGCAAGTGGCAGCAACTGTAAAATACTAGGATTTAAAGTATGACCTTATAGGACATATAACCACAGTGTTTGCAGAATACATTGTATATTGTGTATATTTATGGGACTAAGAGATAAAAACTTCTTTGCTTTGAACAGGCATCCAGTACCGAAAAGAGTAGTTTTGAAAGGCAGAACAGCACTTGTATCAGACTCATGGCATACACCCAGTGAAACCTACCCACTGTTCTGTTTCAAATGCCATTTTATGCACTGAAATACCTCCATAGATCCAGTCAGTCCAGACAGAATGGTCACCTCCTTACTTGTCTTAATCCACAGGCAGATTAACTCTTCAATAAGACTCAGAAGTTGAAAGAAACACAATTTTACTTCGCATAGTTGCAGTACAGAGGATATTTTTCCAGTGTTTTGAAGTGCAACAAGGTAACCACTTTCCTGAACCCTGTCTCTGCAAATAACTAACACTAGCTGTGGAAGCAGGGACGGCCTAGCTAGGAGAGAAGGACAGAGGAGAATACTAAATCACAAAAAAAACAAGCTGTAGTGGTCCAAACCAGCACTAGATGTCAACATCAGAATAATAATAACCGGATATAGTTCAATACAACAACTGAAGAAATACACATCTGTGGAACAGACCACCCCCAAAAAACATGAAAGCGTTGGTATACCTAGAACTGATGTTTGAGTTTTCATAGATGCATACCTCCCAACTTTAGAATAAGGGACACCCTAGGACAGATAAGACATGCAGAGCCTGTCATAAGTAAAATGAGTAAAGCTAAATTACACTGAATATTAGCTGCGGCTTAAAGCAGCACAGTTAAAGCCCAACTCCAGGATATTAACAACTTCTAACTAACCTCTGGTATGAAAAAAAATCTATTGTAATGCCCATTTTGCCTAAATCTTAATCTCTAATACAGTTCTACACAATTTTGTGCCTTGTTTTTTAACAAATCAATTTAGGATAAAAATACCTGTTGGTCCTGCCAGTGACCTCCTCTTGCTGTTAGTGGTGACAACAAACTGCAGAATCATCTACCCTCTGCATGGTTGCCACCTCATGTGCACATGCTCTGAAAACTGTGTCTATGGCTTACTAAATGGCTATGACCAGAGGAGCTAATGTCAGTTAAATACTCTTACCTGCCCCATCAGGTGGTGCTGCTGGTGTCAAAGGCAGCTGGGAACATGAGGGGGAAGGTACAAGTGATTGGAAGAGGCTCCTCCAATCATTGACTTTCTTGGCTGAACAGGCTGGTCCCGCCCACTGCCCGAGCTGTCTGGTTCCAAACAGACTGAAGCAGTCATGGGACCTTGAACTAAAGGAAGGAATAAAAGGTGCTGTGGAAGCTTTTTCTAATACTTTGCTTTACCATTTGATTTGAGAGTCAGGACCCAACCTCTATTTGTACAAATGGTGGCTTAGGTTTAGAAACACTTTAACTAAAGCCACAGTCAAATAGTTATCGTTCTCGGTCCTTCTGTTAACTTTCTTGGGCCCTTCCTTGAGTGTCCACATAACTGCCTGCTTGATATGCACACCTCTTATTGGTGGAGGTGGCACTTGCAGCAGCCAGGTCTTCTATCAGAGGCAAGAGAACTCATGGCACAGGTGAGGGGATCAATACCCAAGAAAATAATGAACAGGGAAAAATTTCTGGTGCCTAGGGCAGTATAATAACTTTGCTCATAGAGGAAACTGTGACTTTCATCCATTACACTGCAGGATGGCTTAGGAAGAGGTGTCTGGAATCAAGACCGAGGAGTAAAGTTTCTTGGAGTTGGGCCTTAACTGGAGCATAAACCTACAAATATTAGGAATTGTACACAGTCTACAGTCCTTGTACCCACAGCACACTGCATAATTACTGTGCAATGAATGAGCGTATCAACTACATCAAAGGATCAATAATAAATATTCTGTCACATTTGTATACACAGATAAGGCCCCTTTCATACAGGGCGGACTCTGCCACACAGGTCCTCGATCGCTCCTCTTATGTAGAGTGGACACAGACACAGCCTGCTGTCTTCTATGGGCAGTCAGATGTAAACAGACTGCCTGTCCATTTACACCTGACTGACATTCGATCTGATCTGCCCAGATGGAGGGATTCCAAGCTGATCGGATTGGATGTAGGTGAGTGTAAACGGACACATATCCATTTACACCAACCACCCCATAGAGAAGAATGGAGGGTCCAATCAGGTCCACCTGAAAAGGGGACAGACGGAAGCGATCAGACCACCTGTGTAAAAGGGGCATAAAGAGTACAGTGCATGTTCTTCCAAGTGTGTACAGATCCAGAATGAAAGAGGACAGTGCATGTCCTGCCACATGTGTACACACAGGCGGGGCGGAGGAACACTGTTGTCAGCAATAAAAGTTTGGTATAAAGTTGTGCACTTTTTAATGTCCTTTTAATGTTCCTGCTTTCTGTGTATCCTTCTCCAGTTCTCTCCCTCTCACCAGCCTTCCATAGGTTCTTTAAAACCAATATAACAGCGCAAATCAATACCCAAAACAAATTAATTACAAAGTATATATAAAATTAAATTAAAATGTATTATTAGAGTCCAAAAACACTTAATGTGTCCAAAACAATAAATTAATAAAACATAAAGTCCTTCTTCCCAAATTCCATGGTGCTTCAACCAAAAAATATTTTCCTCCTATGGTATGTGCTTCCACCATCCACCAGTGCTATAGCCAACATAAACCGCACTCACCAGATGTTGGTGAATTGTAGGCCTTTTAGGACTTTTAGGTATCCTACACCCCCTCTACAGCCTGCAGGCCTCCTCTCCACCATACAGGGCTTGGGTAAACCGGGAAAGCGTGTTTTAGAAGGACGTCATAAGATGCAGTCCCAAAACTGGACAACCACGCTGTAGCCGTCTTTCGGCTATGGCGTGGTATAGTGTGGTTGGCAAGTGGTTTCTTTGTATCCCAAACAATTCTTCTGGCAGTTTTGACTGCAAACTTTATAAGTTATTAAACAGTACTGACTGGCATATTCAAAGCTTTGGATATCTTTTTATATCCTTTTCCATCTTTATAAAGATGCATTACCTTCCTATGTACATCTTTTGACCGTTCTTTTCTGTTCCCTGGCTCAGTATCTAGCCTGCTTAGTGCATCCATGTAAGAGCTAACAAACTCACTATTTATGCACAGACACTAAGTGCAATTTTAAAAGCCACAGATGTGGGAAATTAACCTTTAATTGCCATTTTAACACGTGTGTGTCACCTTCTGTATCTGTACAAAGGCCAAACATTCCAGGGTATGTCAACTTTTGATCAGGGCTATTTGGGTGATTTCTGTTAGCATTATGATTTAAAAAGGAGCCAAACAACTAGGTGATAATAAATGGCTTCATATGATCACTATCCTTAAATAGAAGACAGTTTTTTGGCATGATCAGTCATATTTCCAATATAAATGTCAAAATGTCATTATTTCTGCCAGGGTATGCAAACTTTTGAGCACAAGTGTATATATAAAATACTTTTTGTTTTCCTGGCTGACGGTGGAGTTAGTTTAATTTTTTTGGACAGTCAGCAGATTTTTAAATATCTCTAATTCTCTGTGTGGAATTTTATAACCTATTTCAAGCAAACCTTGCAATCTTTAGGACCACAAGTCAATGGAAAATAATGATGTTTCTCTTAAGATCAATGCTGTTTCAAATAAAAAGCACTTCGGGGGAAGCTTGTGTAGGAGTTGCCAAATTACACAAACAAACTCACATATGAACCTATTAGTTATACCATATTGTAAGGAACTCGACAATAATAAAATACTGATTACAAAGCTGAATTTAGTGTAGGTGTAAGCTGAAAAATAAGAACAAACCAAATTAACCATAAATCAGGGAAGGACTTTTCGCCTTTGATGAAATTAAAGAGCAGGTGAACGATTATCGATAGATGGATGCTGTTGCTATCTTGCTGTGACCCTTAGCAGAGTAAACAATATTATCTCATGGAGCTCAATTCTATTAGTAAAGGATCCAAACTGTGTAGGAATAGGGGTCTCTGGATCCCTGGGTGGCTCAGGTTTTCTGGAGATAATGGCACCTAACTGAAGAATGGTGCAATTCGCACACTCTGAGCCCACCTGGGTGTACGAATGCCATCCATGTTGATGTCCACCAAATTTCCTGAAATAAAAGTATTAAAAAGGAAAAAAGTCCTTTTAAGGTTTTTTTATAGTTTCCAAACTTATATAATAGTATCTTTCAAAGGCAATTGGTGGCCAATTCTGGTCCTCACAGCCCACTAACAGGGCATGTTTTACCACTACCACATAGATGCCTGTTGGCCAATTGTCAGGCCCCAGCACTGCTTCATAGGGGACAGGGTTGTGCCATGTCCTATGCAAATACTGACGTTCATATTTTAACTTGTATAATAGTATCCTTTAGAGTAGAACTATGATCATTGTAATGCTGCTGCTGCTGCTGCTGTAGCTGCTTGCACCATTATTAGCTCTATCAGTAAACAGACACATTTAGTTCTACCCACAGCCTGTTAAATTGATAGCACATTATTCTATATGCAGGAGCTTAAGAAAATAATGTAAAAGCCCTGCTCAGTCCTTTTTCTGAGCAGGCTGCAGGGTACAAGAGAAGTCCATCTTACCAACAGCATTTGCCATTAAAGTGGTATTTAACTCTAATTTTGAAAAACTGCTGACAGGCAGGGTTTTTTATAACACAAAAGACCCCAGTGGTCTCTTCTTTTATAAATGCCTTTCCTGGCCTGTCAGCAGTATTGTAGCCTGAGCCTCGAATGTGCAGCTGATACAACATTTACAGCACCCACTGGTGAAGTGACTCCAGGGCAGTGACATCATTGCGGCCGGCCAGTCAAGTGGCTGAAGACAGCAAACTCAGAAGGTAGATTGTGAAAAGATGAAAGCACCGAAGCGGTGACAGCTCAACGCTGGAGGGCTTTGTTTGAGAGATAATTCTGTCATAATGTGGGGTATGTAGTACATGCTAGCACATTATGACATCAACTTGTAGAAGACAATTTTTTTTTGCGGAATTCAATACCCCTTCAAAAAAGAAGTAAATCACTTTTCTTTTAAGGCATTTGCATGCCAAATCAGCAGAGTTCTGGAATGGCACACAACTTCCAAAGGGTAAAATAAACTTTACTGTTCAGCACAAGCGCAGACACTCTACCCAAGATCCTGACTCTAGCATGTTTTGCCCCTACTGGGGCTTAATCATCTCTATGATCTATGATGAAGCCTCAGTAGGGGCGAAAAATGCCATAGGGAGGAGTAAAGGGTGGAGTTTCTATACTTCTGCTGGACAATAAAGTTGATTTTAAAATTTGAAAGCGGTGTGCAATGCCAGACAGGAGTAAGGGGCCTCAGAGAAGTGAGCACTTGTGACCTACTAGAGTTAAGGAATGCAGAGGTCTTAGTAGAAGCTTCATTTTCTATCAGTAACATATTTAACATGCCAGCTTGCACTGAAATTGCATTTATCACTGACAGTGGAAATAACTAGAGTGGAAATAACTAGAGGCTTTAGGTGCACTTTTTCTTTTTCTTTACAAAAACAGGTTGTTTTATTGTACAAGGAAGTATAAAATATTGTAACAGATACACAATGCAAACATTTGACATGAAAGTTATAGTACAAAACAAATGAGCAGGAACAATATATTGCACCAATGTAGGACAAGAGGAAGGGCGGAGCAAAACGAGCTGCAGACAATAATCATGGAAATCAGTCCAATGTCCAATGTTGCCTCATTAGAAGCAGTGTGAAGGGAAAACCCAAGAGTATGATGAGCAGAAACCAGATATCCAGAGAAATAGAAAAGGGAAAGGAAAAAAGTGGGAAGGAGGAAGGGGGGGGAGAGAACAGAAAGAAGGAAAGGAGGGGAAGGGGAGAGGAAAAACTCAAAAGAAAAAAGGAAGGGGGGGGGGAGGGAGAAGCTACCATAAGTCCCCACTAAAATTCCTAGTAGAGAGTAATGGGTCACCACAATCCCTCAGCGAGATGTCCAGGGGAGCCATACCTTATCATATTTCCAGGGACAGCCCCTAATATTATTAATATAATAAGCTTGTACATTGGAAGGGCCACATCCACAGCTAATTCTCAGGTTGACGTAACCAGGGGATCTCCAGAATTACACTTTAATAGAATCTCTCTTTTGGAGATATGAGATCAACAACTTCAGATGGTGGGATCGTTGCACATCATCATGAAGCCCTAACAATGCTAAGGCAGGCGAGAGGGTCATGGACAGTTGAAGCCGTACATTAATCAGATCAAAAACATCACACCAAAACAATACAATTCTAGCACACATCCAAAACATATGTAGAAAGGTACCTGGATATAACCGACAGCGAGAACAGGTAGGGTCCTGCTCTGGGTATATCTGGGGAAGATTCAAGGGGGTAAAATAGACCCTATGTATAAATTTGACCTGTATGAGCTTATCCCTGGAGGAGATAACCAACCTAGGACCATGTTCTAGAGCCTCCGCCCAATCCTCCTCATCCAAAGAAGGAATATCTTCTTTCCATATAGCCCATAATTTCTCAACTCCTCAAAAGGGTCCCCCTGGAGGATAGGTGGTTGCGGGAATTGGGCCCTGGACGCATGTCGCAGTTGGAAATAGTGGAAGAACATCTTCTTTGGGATGGAACTTCTGGGAAAGCTGAGAGAATGTTAATAGCACCCCAGAGGGAATAACATCAGCCAGGGTTCTAACACCATATCTGGCCCAAACGTGTGGGTCTGGAATGGAGCAAAAATGAGGGAGTGTAGGATTCCTCCAAAGAGGTTGGGCTGGGGAGACATGATTAGGTTGAAGGAATCATCGTCTAGCCAAAATCAAGATTCGTAAAGCAGCCTGCGTCAGTCCTGGAATGGTGTCATAAGCCCTACGTCTCCGAAAAGGAATATTATGGAGATCTGTTAGAGATCCCAAGCAGGCTGCTTCCAGGCAACTGCTCCTTCCTTACTCATAAAATAAGCGTCTGCTTTGCCATGTTGGGACAATGCTGTTTATTACAGCATTTCCGAAGTATGCGATGCTGGGCTGGATATTATAGGGTTGACTAGCAGCATGAGAGCCGCTCACATCTTGAATTGTTGCTCTTGGCATTTCTATTGTTATTGAAGCCAACCCAAGTGAGTCTTATAGCACAGGCACTGAACTGCCGCAGGGTATGAAGACCGCTTTAATGGGCTAGAGACTCTGCTAGGAGTGTCGGCCCAGCAAATATGATTTTACACTACATTAAATACCAAACTTCAAAAACATGCTGTGCACAATTTGCTTGAGAATAAAGTATTATTATTCTCACTTCCAGAAGAAAAATAGATGCATTTCAATAAGAGGTTGTAGCTCAGGAACAAAGGAACAGAGGAATTAACAGTTACGGCCACTTAAAGTTCACCTTTTTCTTCTTTTCTCAAAAAGCTGCTTATGCATTACAGTGTCCCTAATGCATAAACGTGTGCCCCATTTTGTACTTACTTTCTCAGCTGCTTATATAATTGTCCTACTTTCTCTGTCCTGCAGATAGAAGGACGTACCCAGTATCGGATACACATCCCCAGAAATTCAAGGATGCGCACTCTCGGACCTTATTCCTTACCCACACATGTGCAGTTCACTCTCTCTTGCAGCTGAGCATTCTGGGAAGGTAAAAAAGAGCAGACTGTGCATACATGGGTAGGGAGCAGGGGCGGACTGACAACTCATGGGGCCCCTGGGCAATAGGGGATCATGGGGCCCCTGTGTCCTTGCCCAAACTCAAAAAAGCCTATGAAAAAGGTACCAGGGGCATCTCATGGGGCCCCCTACTGACCCCGGGCCCTCGGGCACTGCCCGAGTTTCCAAATGGTCAGTCCGCCCTTGGTTGGGAGGGAAGTTGGGAATGCTCATTCCTAAGCTTCCAGGGGCCAGTCACCCAGCACTGGGTATGTCCTCCCATCTGTAGGACAGAGAGAAGAGGGTAATTATTGGACAGGTTAAAAAGTAAGCAGTTATTTGCAAAGCAGAGCACAGAAGGTTTTTTTGGAAAAGGCAAACTAGCCCTTTAAAGTCCTAGTGCCCAACTTGCGACCTGAGGGGTGCATGTAACCCTTTGGCACTTTTTGTTTAGCCACTGGGCCCCGTGCATTGATGAATCCATTTTCGCTTTTGCCTTGTTATAGCAATGATTCTAGCAGTCTCATATAACATGTCTCCTGAAGCCTGTCCTCAGTATCTAACAACCTATATAGCATATTTGCAGTCTCTGACAGTTTCGTGCAGCATGCCTGCAGTCTCTGACCATCTCCTGTACCATGTCCATTGTTTCTGACCATCTTCTGTGTTATTGCCACAGTTTCTGGTCATCTCTTGTATGATGCCTAAAATCTTTGACTAACCTGTGGTGTATCTGCTGCCTCTGACACTTATTATTCACTGAATTTTATGTGTGGCTCTTTGGTGATGTCAAGAGCAACACTTGAGACCTCCATATCATGAAAGTTGACCATCACTGCTTGACTTCTGTAAGACAAGCCAGTCTCTCCACTGTCAGAATAGAATAGCTCAGCGGGGAGAATTCCCCCATCCACATCAAGTGTGTGGATGGGGAAATCAAATATTTTTTTTATTGTTCAACCTATGGAAAAAAATGACTAATGTATGGGCTGCTTTATACTAAAGCAGCAGACATGTAAAAAGAACATTTGTATGTTGAAAAATGGATTACAAATTCCAGTTCTGTAAACACATTTTTACATTGATAAGTCTGTTGCTGGGATTACTTAAAAATTCAAACAATTTTCCTATGAAGAATGAATGACTGAACTGACATTGTATGTTTGTTGAGACTTATATCTTATGTCTATAGATTCCCTAAAGCTATAAATCAACCAAGATTTGAGCCGTGGGTAGCCATGTTGAGAAATTGAAGGAGAAAAAGTTGCCCAATCATCAGAATACAGTAGCCAGTGGGAGATATGCTGTCCATACACAATTTCCATAGATTCCTCCTTCCACGCTGAACAGCATGGATGGAATAATCTATGGAAATTGTGTATGGTCAGCCTAAAGACAGTTTACAGTTTCATGGACACCCCATCCCACAACAGATGTACCTAGTTTACTTTCTCATCTGATAAAAAATGAAAATGCAATATTTTTCTATATACAGCGCCAAGAAATCTAAACATAAATATATACATTTTTTTTTATAATCTGAGAGGCTTTGGTCATGTTCTACAATGATGCCAAAGAACATTAAGCTATCAGTCCCTCTATTTTAAACTTTGAGATAACAATCAGCTAAAAATCTGTCCACAATTAAATCCTTTATTTTTCGGGGGATGAATGTGACCTGATTCCAGTTCAGAGCAGTGGGTATGTTTTTCTGTTGATAAAATCAGAAGTCTGCTTGTCTTCATGAGAAAATATAATCATATGTTCAAGTACAGAATCCAATCTTTTTTTTCTTTTTTATAGAATCATTAGTGGTACATAAAAGCAAATAAATAGCTGTCTTTCTTTACATGGGAAAATGTCTTGGTGTGTTATTATCAGCATCTTCTACGGGGTTTTATCTGTCTGATCCTGTCATCAGCCTCACCAAATGCAGGATGGACTGCCAAATGATGGGATTAAAAGATGAGTCTGAAATAAGGGTTATCACAAAAAAGATGTGAATGCTATTAAAGAAGCCTTTTGATACTGTTGGCAGTATATGGAGATATTTCATGTGAGCAATTATTCAACTTTAGCGTTTAAAAGGGTTTATAAATACCCTGAAGAATTTCCCAGTGGGGAAAGGGCAGAGGGTCCATGTCACCCTGCCGTGTGCCTGTTGGGGGTTAAATGACAAACGTCATGGAAAAACCAAAGGGAGAGCCACTGCTCAGTGTTTCATGGCACAAGAAGTGAGATAAACTGATACATATTGAAAAGCTTGCATGGATGATGCCAAAACAGCCGTTTGATTATTTCTGTTTAACAGAAAGTGACTGCAGAAGAAGAGAGCTGCCAGGTAGGACATCGGTTTCATGTCTTATTTATTTATTATAGGTATCTGTAAACGCTGGCAATTTACACAGCACTTTACATATAAGGTATCTTGTATATTCACATCAGTCCCTGTCCTCAAGGAGCTTACAATTTAAGATCCCTAACTCACATTCTTACTAGGGTCAAATGAGGCTAGGTTCACACATGTGGGCTGGTTCCAGGTTTAGGAATTGCATCTGCTCCTGCACCCGCAACCACCAGCAATTGAATCACTCTGCTCTTGAGAGCAATTTATTCTGAATGGCACCCCAATGCATCTCAGCCTGCAGTGCGCCTGTGGGTGAAGGAACTGCCAGGAAACCGCATGGTCAAAAAAGATCATGCGGTTTCCCTGAGACTGCATTTTTAAAAAGGTGCATGCACCTTTTTCCTGTGGGAAACGTGGTACAGCAGCCAATTCATTGCCCGGGCAAATGCGAAATAGTGTGAACCAAGCCTTAGGAGCCAATTAACCTACTAACACATAATTACATAAAAATATCGGCACCACATTGGCCTTACACCAATCCAGTGGTACTATACCAGTCATTAGAGTCCCTAAAAAAATAGAAACAATGGCTTTGAAATGACAGAGCTCAATTCTTTACGGACCCGCGGGTGTATGCCATCCGGTTCAGGTGCTTTATTCACCTTTATTCTGTGTAAATATTTCTGGATCATATCAGTTGTGAGACAATGTGGATCATCTGGAGCTGTGTCAATACCATGTCCATTGGACAAGAGCTCCCCCATGCTCCTTTGTATACACAGAGCTGAAGAAGGTGTTTAATAAATTTGCCTTCTGTTTGTTCCCAGTCACCCAACTCTAGATTATTTTGTAAAGGGCCTACATGCTCGGACCGAACCTTTTTACTATTAATATATTTGAAGAATTTTTGGGGGTTGGTCCTGCTATCTTTTGCAATCTGTTGTTCATTTTCAATTTTTGCGGCCTTTATTTCCTTTTTGCATAACACATGTTTGGAGAGTAGGAGGAAACCGGAGTACCCGGGGGAAACCCATGCAGACACAGGAAGAACATGTAAACTCCAGGCAGGTATCATTGTGGTTGGAACTTGAGCCAAGGACCAAAGTGCTCTCAGGTGGAAGCAGGGCTGGTGCTAGACTATTTTGCACACTAGGCAAGACCAGCTACTTACACCCCCTCCCCCCTCACCCCCCCAAAAAAAAAAAAAAATTTTAAAAACAGAACATATTAAATTAACAAAACATGAAATGTCTACATTTCTTTTACTTTGCAAAAATAAGTGCCGTAAGATGCCACCAGTACCAATATTAAAGACAAAATCAGTGTCACGGATGGACTGTATCTGTGGCTGGCAGTGGCAGGGTGATAGTTGCAATAAGTGGAGGATGATGGATCCAAAACCTGACAGATCCAAGGCTGGAATTCTCCAGGCAATGGGGGGAAATAAAACGCTGTGACAGCAGGCAGTTGAACTGAGCGATCCCACACAGTGACAGATCTGACACAACACATCACCACCAACACTGACACAGATCAGCAGGCCCGGGAGACTCTAGAAGAGCAGGCTGTGGGACTGTGATGATGTCATCACTCGTTGACACAATGCACATGTGATGGATGTCTGGCCAGCCAGACATCAGAGTCAGACATTACCTTCCTCTGCAGGTGCAGCTCCACCTCCACTGATGAATGGGAAGAGAAGGGCTGGAACTCCACAGTGAATAGCAGCCACCAGCCAGCTTTCAGTAAGGGACTGAGTCGGAGAGGAACACTGGAAGGATTGGCAGCTCAGCTGCTACACTGGCCCCAGAAACCTGGCATCTTCCACTGTCCTTTCTCCCCCCACCCCTGCCACCCCTCCTCTCAGCCGAAGAATCATTCATGACATGGCAGTGTCCCATACAGAGAGAGTGCCGGCCTGTGCTGCACCCAGATGGCAGTGTGCCCTAGGTGGCTGCCTATGTTGCCTAGTGGAAGCACCAGCCTTGGGTGGAAGTGCTAACCACTTAGCCACTGTGCTGCTCAACTGAGAGCTTGTCCAATATGTACTATAGATCAGATATGCAGTCATAAGCCACTTTCACACTGATCCGTAGAAAAATGCATATGCGTTTTTGCCACGTTTTTACCATGTCTGCAGTGCGTTTTTTACAGGACAAAAAAACACACCAAAAACAAAACACGAGTGCATATTGATGCATTTTTGATGCATTATTGCCTCATTTTCCATTCATTTCAACGGGGAGGTGTGTTTTTGGTGTTGTTTTTTTTACTGCACCAAACCTACACCAAATCTGCAGCAAACAGGATTTTAAAAAAATGCATGGAAAACCAAAAGTTTTCATGGAGTGATCAGATACTTTTTAAAGATAACATGCAGTCTTTCCAATTATTTTTAAATATACCGGTACATATAATAAAGATCAGCTTGATGATAATAACCTCATCAATGTGTTCCTCAATAATAAGGTATTTTGATCCTTTGGGTTTGTGTTGATGGCATCAGATTGAAATGGTTCTGAGAATTCTAAGAATTCACTGGCAGATGTACCTAAGGACTGATAAACTCACATTTAGGAGCTGTTCAGCGTTTTTTTTCAGCAGCCCCTGAACTCTCCCTAATGTTTTCCTCTGTGTCCATGTACACATCATTGTTTACAGTTTATAGGCAGTTTTTTCGAATGCAGAAAACTTGTGTTCAGCAGTAGATTTTATCAGCGCTTCAAAAGCAAAATGCTGGTAAATGTGTGTAAACGCTGCTAAACTCGGCTAACTGCGTTTATAGGCATTTGCGGTTGAATTTTTTTTTTAACTCTTCCACTTCCAGATGATGTCTAGAGCCTTTTTTCATCATGTAAAATGCATGCAAAGTGTTTTCCCTGTACTCAAATGGACCTGGCACACCATAGTTTGAGGTTTTGCATGAAAAAAATAATATTAGACACTGCTGCAATAATTTCTGCACAGAAATGAGCTGGAACACATCCAAACACCAAAACAAAAACAGCTAATTTCAACAAATACTGCTCTCTCTGCTTCTGCTCTCTCTATTTCTCTCAAAATGTCTGAAATAGTTATTTTTTTACTGTTTTTCAGTGCTTTCTCGGCATTTTGGAAGGTCTCCTGAGGTTACCTTAAAAAAATGCTTCTAAACGCAAACGCTCATAAACACACATAAACGTGGTATGCAAACGTGGCTAAACAGATGTTTTTTAATCTGCGTTTTCCAGCAGTCAGTTTCTATCGTTCAGAAATATCCCGTGTACATGGGGCCTAAAGCACATTTCTTTCATTGCAGCTTACCAATTCTGTCTCAATTAGTTTATTAAAGTTTTATATTCAAAACAATAAAGTCAGGCAATCTTAAGATAGCAAAGTTGCATAGTAAGACAGAAAATAAAGTCAAAATCAATAGACCAGGAAGATACAGATGGTGTATAGCATAGGTATCGAAATGGCAAGCACAAAGCTGTGCGATTAAAAACAACAATATGTACCCATCATATACCAAGCCTGCTAAAGGGACATACAAATGCTACAGCTGGGAACCCTCCTATTTCGTAACAGCCACTTTGTTTTAACAAAAAAAAAAAACCTCAAAATCACAATCTATAATAGAGAAGGGGATAAAATATTGCTGCCCAACAAATCAAAAGAAGAACAATAAAGGAAGAAGGTTAAGAATAAGAGAGAAAAGAAGAAAGTAAAAGGGAAAAGTCTGATCCCGTCCAAAGGCCCTACCAGCTGTCATACCACCCATCATATAGTCAAAGGTGAAAGGTAACGAATCCAGGGATCCCAAACCCTCTCAAACCTTGAGGCAGCATCTCAGAATACTTACCAACTTTTCATTGATCATTATCCAGATCAATTCATGTTTCGTCACTGCCAGCTCTACCAATGAGCTTTTCCAAGCAGTTGCTATTGCAATTTTGCCTGCCATAAACATGAAGAATGTCAAGATCTGAGTGTGTCTGGGGATCCCTTTGATGGGTTTGTTAAGTAGAGCCACGTGGGGGTCCCTGACCATGTTATTCATGGTCACCAAGTAAATCAATGTATGTGCTATTATCCAAAAACACCGGACATTAAGGAATGTCCACCACCTATGATGCATTGTTCCCACCTGCTCGTACCCCCAGAAACACAGGGGGGGAGTCGCAATTCACAGCTTGGAGAGGTGCTCAGACACGAGGTACCAGTGGGATAGAACCTTATAGGCAGCTTATCAATTCTTAGAAGTGTTGGTTGTCTTTCTTTCATTTTCACCTAGTGATCCAGTCAGTAAGTGTGTTTTTCAAAAGAACATGCTGACCTGCAAATGTATGACAGGGGTGCTTACAATGATCAGCTTTTATTTATTCATCTTTATCCCAAAGGAAAAAAGCTGCTGTTGTACATGTTTGTGTGACTGCAGTGCAACCTGAAGTTTGGCTTTAATTTGTTAGTGTATCTAAATCTACTAGCCTATCTAACACTACACTCCTCCAGTATAACAATGCTGCTATCTGCTGTGCCCCTGTGCTCCTTCATTCAGAGTGGAGGCATTCTAATACAGGAGACCAGATCATCTGGTGAAAATGGGGAAAAAAAGCCCCCCAAAAAAAGAAAACTAATGCACCCACCACATCTAAGGATTGGTAAGCTGCAATATATGACATTTTTTGTTTTGGGTTTAATATCGCTTTAACCTGCATTTGACCTGCTTCAAATGGGATTTGTATAGAAAAGCAACACAAATTTGACGTGAATAAAAGTCCATCAACACAGGTCCTTACAAACAAATACAGCATGCTCAGTAATGTCACAGGCTTGGCATATGGTAGTTACTAATTCATTCAGCCATTCAGTCACAGTGGCACTAAGAATGAAATGACTCAAAGTAGCACATCTCTAGGCCTCATTCACATGGGCATACTATATGCCAGTGTGAGGGTCATGTTTGGCCGCACAGGGATGACAGGTGTTCCGTACATACCCATGTAGGCTGTCCCATTCATGTCCATTGGAACGCAGCAGCTGCATGGACACAGCCACTGCTCCCAATTTGACAGCTGTGCAAGTACAGGTCCCTGAACACGGACAGTGTGCGTTACCCTAACATCATTCTAAAGGTGGGAAGGAAGGTAGGGCACACAGGCCACCAGAGGAGTCAGTATAAGAATTCTTCTACACAGCATCTTGATTGCTGTTGTGGGGCATTTGCGGTGCTTCACCCATTCACATGAGTTGATCTAATTTGGTGGGCTTGCCACCCACTGGTTACAACATGTTGGATTGTTTTTGTCACAGGCACAAAGTGAAGCATCAGGATTGTGACCTGGGAACACTCCCTTCCTCAGCTTCAAGGGGTTGTAAGCCCTTGTATATACCCATTGAAATGACTGGCCTCACCCTGAGCGACAATTGGCATCACATTTGTTCACAGCTGCCAAATTGACAATTGCAAAAGCATGGAAGGCCCCTTCCTCAATTTAGAAGCAGTCAAAATCGGATGAACTTTATAATGGTTAATGAGAAGTTAACAGCTATACTGCTAGACACACATGATAGATGCAACCTTGGATTAACATAGCCCAGCCATCTAGATTTGATAACACCCTTCTGTCGCTTTAACGGCCCTCTACTGTGATCCCCTGGGACACTTTTTCCTCTTCCTTTACTTTTTCTTTCTTTCCATCTGCTCTTCTTTTTCATTCTATAATTGAGCTGAATATGAATTTTTTTTTGGTGTCTGAAGTATTTTGTATAATTGCTGGACCCATTTTGGGCCCAAAGGATTGGTGTATCCACACTTCTCTCATGGTGTTATGCATAACGCTTTGCCTGCTATTTTCATGTCTACCTATGGATTCAAACTGATGAATCATAGGCCTTCACATGCTATTCAACATTGCACTTTGCTATGTATCTTATCATTAAATTACACATTGTAATCACATTTCTTGTTTGCTTCTGTAACTCAGTGCATTTTTTATGCTTTATGTTAACTAGAGGAACTGTATGTTTATTTCCTCTTCACTGTTATTTCTACCCTTGGATTTATCTGATGACTTGATACTATCAATAAACTCCATTGTAAAAGAAATGACTGGCCTCAGGTGACACACAGAGATTAAACAAATCTTCCTATGTACGTTGTACCTGTTAATCTGCTGTATTCTCTCCTCTACAGCCTTTCAAAGTCCAGAATGTATAAAGCTTGTCTGAGCTGTTAGAAAACGGGGCAGAGAGCTGAAATTATACTCTGAGAGCTGATTAGAGGGTAGGGACACACCCCGCTCCACACAGCCCACATGAACACAGCTGAGATTGTCAATCACAAGCAGTGTGCTGGAGATCCCTCCACTGTCACCTTTTTAACCTCTTGGTGTCAGGAAAACGCATCAGAAGTGACTCATGTGGATAGCAGCGGAAATAGACAGGAATGACACTTAGTGCTCTGGATTGAGACAAGTACACACTATAGGGGGAAACGTTTTGTTCATATTTCATGTTTGAGGTTTACAACCATTTTAAGGAGGGTGGTTGGGGGGGGGCACTAAAAACACAGTTCAACTGTATGTGTAAACCTAGCCTTTTTTCATTCAGTGCTTTTAATTGCAATGTTCTAAGTTGGTGAGAGGGTTTCTAACATTACCTTGACAGTAAAAAAATGTCAAAAACAAAGTTTATGGCTCAGAAGAGTCTTTCTTGTGTCACTTCAGGGTAGTACGAGCAAGTACTGAATCAAATTATTTCACCCTTTTGGACTTTACAATTTACCCTGAAAAGCTTCAATGTCTTTTGGACTGTGACCATTCTATGCCCTGAGACAGAACAGCAAGCACGGTAAACAGCAAGCGCTACTCAGACAACCTCCGAGAACATTGGATGTGTACGCTCAATAGATGTCTAGAACTTAATGAGACATTTTCTGCTTCTCACAACATGCCTGTGGCAAAGCATTGTTTATTAGGAGCCAGATAAGGCTAAGAATAAATTCACACCAGCTCTTACTATAACAGGGGCAGGTGGGTTAATTGCAAAGCCTTCCTTTTCTTTTTCCTACCTTCCTTTATTGTCAGGTTTTTCTAAAATAGCTACAAATTGCAAGTTGTAACAAAATATTACATTTCTCATAAAGAGGACTATGCTTTGTATAAAGTGGTGGTTTTCAAAGAGTCAAGGTCTAAAGACCATTTTAAAGGGTTAGTTAGCTTTTACTACTCAGTGGATAGTGAAATGGTGGTTGGCCAGGCTGAAGTCAGGAAACAACAGGCCTCAGCAACAAAATGAAACTACAGTGTTACTAACAATTCTAGTTTCTCCCCTCCTCCTCCTTTCTCTGTCGGAGTCCCCCCAAGGTTCTGTTCTTGTAATTCTCCTATTCTCAATCTACACCTCCTCCCTGGGTTAATTGTAAGCCTCCCATGGCTTTCAATATAATTTCTAAGCTGATGACACCCAAATCTATCTCTCTACCCTTCAGCGTACAATATCAGTCTCCTCATGCATCACTAATTTACAAACCAACATAGCAGTCTGGATGTCACACCACATCCAAAACCAAGCTGAATCTATCCAAAACCAAGCTCATAATATTTCCTGCCTCACGGGCCCCTTCCCCTGATTTCCCTGTCAAGATCGATGGAACAACTATCAATCCGTCCCCCCATGCCAGGGTGCTAGGTGTAATCCTGAACTCTGAACTCTCCTTTCAGCCCAACATCCAATGTTCTGTCTCTCCAATCTAAGCATTGAAAGTGTGATCTCTGTAACTTACAGTTGTGATGAGATAGCGATAACCCCAATCTTAGTTGGATACCACAGTCAGTGACTCAATCGAGATGATATCTTGTAGATCTTGTGAAGTTTATTCCATAAACAGAGAATCTTACAACAATAAACATCTGATAGGTCAAAAGATCATAATGTGTTCTGCTTCATTACATGAGGCTAGTGCTGCAATGCATTTCTGGGAAAAAGGGTGGGTTATCTATACAGCATTAACTAAACCAAAGGAAAAGGAGGAGCAGAGACAAAATATAGAAAACACTTAAAGGCATATGACAGTCATGTGAAACATGACATCCAATCACTGTCCAAAGCTAGCTGATTCAACCTCTGCAACATCTCTAAAATACACTTCTTCCTAAGCAATGACTCCACAAAGCTCCTGGTCCATTCCCTAGTCATCTCTCACCTCAACTACTGCAACTCTTTCCTCATTGGCTTACCTTTACATAGGCTATCCCCCCTTCAGTCCATCATGAACACTACTGCCAGACTTATCCACCTTACCAACCATTCAGTGTCTGCTACCCCTCTCTGCCAATCCCTCTATTGGCTGCCACTCACCCAAAAAACTAAAATACTAAAAATAACCTACAAAATACTAAAAAGACTTACAAAGCCATTCATAACTCGGCCCCCAGCTACATCACTAATCTTGTCTCAAAATACCAATCTAATCATTTCCTTCAGTCCTCCCAAGACCTCCCACTGTCTTGCTCCCTTGTCACTTCCTCCTAGGACTCTCCCGAACCTCTGCCATCCCCTGGAACTCCCTATCCCTGCTTGCCTGACTGTCTTCTACTCTGTCCACTTTTAGGCAATATCTGAAACCTCTTCTCTTCAAAGAAGCCTATCCTGCCTCCAGCTTAGCTTACAACTGTATTTCCACCTTCTCTATCAGCTCATCCCCCACAGTTTTGTATCACTTGACCCTCCCTTTTAGATTTTATGCTTTAACGACCAGGGCCCTCTGATTCCTCTTGTATTGAATTGTATTGTAACTGTACTGTCTGCCCTTATGTTGTAAAGCACTGTGCAAACCGTTGGCACTATATAAATCCTGTATAATAATAATTATAATAATAACATCAGAGATGGGCACAGAGGAAGCTTTTCTGGTTAATAAGGCTAATAACAGTCATCTTCCAGTGTCCACCCTTTTCTTCATTAGGCAGACTTTACATCTATGCATTTCAGTAGCATGTGGTACAGTGCCAATTATTTTTAATGGAACCCACAGCCAAAAGTTCATATCCTTTCTTCTAGGCTTACTGTGACATAAAAGTATTGCAAGTAACAAGACAAACAACCATCGCTGACCCAGTACACATGTTAAAATGAACACCAAAACATTATTTTTAATGCATTCACACACAAACTGTTCTCTGATTGGATGAGATGGAGAGGCAGGACGATGACACCACACTCTCCACCTCATCCAATCAGAGAATGCCATGTATTCATTCATAAAATGCAAAGCGATCTCTGAATGGTGCTTTGGTGATTTCCAGCTTCCAGGGGGATCAGCCATACATTCCATATACATTGCATTTGCATTTACATTACTTTGGAACAAGCCTGGCCAGTGATAACTATGTATAAATTATCCATGTCTGGAATTTTTCTTTAATTGTACGTCATATAAAAACCTAATTATTATTTTGCTTGCTTATTTGACATAGAGGTGCTCTTATCAAAGTACATGGTCCTCACTCAATTCTCTACACAGTTTTAACTGTTCGGGGCCCTCCTTGCAGAAATGGCACCATATCAATTTGCATGAGCCAGCTTCATCTTCTTCCTTGGTTTTGGAACTGGCCCATTGATGGTGCATAGTGTAAATAGATGAAAGGTACATACACACAGATATAAATTATAAAATTGTGGTGTGCTGCACTTATTCAATCCAAAGGTGTCAAGTTAACAAGCAATGTCCATCAATTGGTATATCAATCCATAAATAGTCTATGCATTATTCACTTTCTCAAAATTCAAATGCTGTGAGCGTGGAAAATGTAAACAACGTGCTTTGCTCCCTTTGGGGGAAAAATTTGCTCACCTTATGACCAGACCCAAGAGCTATAGGTCACGTGTGCTAGTTATTCAATAACATTTTTTAAGTGGCTCCTCCGTCCAGAACTCCCTTAAGGGTCCAAGACATGAAGGTCCACCCAAAAATAAAACATATAATTCATAGTGCAACACTGCATGAAACAATATATTTCAAACAGTATCAATCTATGCAGTCACGTTCACTTTTATGAAACGTGTTCTCAAACCATCTCTTCAAGTGTTATAAATAGTGTATATTCCAAAATGTCACCTCCAAACGTGCTCACTTCCCCGTCACCATAATGTGCAATGCAGGCTCACCTTCTCTTTTGACCTATATTATTCTTATTGTTATACAGTATTTATATAGCGCCAACAGTTTGCTCAGCGCTGTACATTACAATGGGAGACAATACATGAGACAGTACAATAACAATACAATGCGATACACGAGGGGTTCGAGGGCCCTGCTCCTTGGAGCTTACAATCTAGGAGGGAGGGGATAGTGGTATGGGAGGAAAAGCTGTGGGGGATGGAGTGGTAGGAAGAGTGGAGGGGATCGGCAATTAGCAGAGGGCTGGGTAGGCTTCCCTGAAGAGGTGGATTTTCAGGGTGCGCCTAAAGGAGAGGAGAGTAGGTGATAGTTTGATGGATTAGGGTAGGGAGTTCCAGAGGATGGGTGATGCCCTGGAGAAGTCCTGGAGGCAGGCATGGGAGGAGCAGATTAGGGAACTAGAGAGAAGGAGGTCTTGTGAGGAGCGGAGAGTGCGTTTTGGGTGGTATTTGGATATTAGGTTGGTGTAGATATTAGGTTGATGTAGTTTGGGGCAGAGTTATGGACAGCTTTGTACGTCAGTGTTAGCATTTTGAATTTGATCCGTTGGACAATCGGAAGCCAGTGGAGGGAATGGCAGAGGGGGGTGGCAGAAATGGAGCCGTTTGTAAGGTGGATGAGTCTGGCCGCTGTATTCAGGATCTACTGAAACAGGGATAGCCTGTGATGAGGCAGGCCAGTGAGTAGGGAGTTTCAGTAATCGAGTCGTGATATGATGAGGGAGTGGATGAGTTGCTTAGTAGTTTCTGGGGTTAGGAATGGGCATATTTTGGAGATGTTGCGGAGGTGGAGTCTGCATGAGTTTGTTAGCGAATGGAATGGGGCTGGAAGGATAGATTGGAGTCAAGAATGACACCAAGTACTCTGGCTTGAAGGGTGGGCCTGATGGTGGCATTGTTAGACGTGATGGAGAAGTCATTGGGGGGGGGGGATGTGCGCGGGCTGGGGGGAAGACTAGGAGCTGGGTTTTGGAGAGGTTCAGTTTGAGGAAGTGGAGCGATATCCAATCTGATATGTCGTTCAGTAGGCTAGTGATTTGGGCAGAGACTGAAGGGGTGAAGCGAGGGGTCAAGAGATAGATTTGCGTGTCGTCGGCATAGAGGTGGTAGTTGAAGCCGTGAGAGTGTATGAGTTGGCCAAGGGAGGAGGTGTAGATGGAGAAGAGAAGGGGCCTGAGGACAGAGCCTTGAGGGACCTCAACAGAGAGGGGGAGTGAGGGGGAGGTGGCAGCGTTATAGGTAACGCTGAAGGAGAGTTGTGATAGGTAGGACGAGAGCTAGGAGAGAGCGGAGTCTCTGAGGCCAAGGGAGTGTAGTTTTTTGAGGAGGAGGAGGTGGTCGACTGTGTCGAAAGCCACGGAGAGGTCGAGGAGTAGGAGCACTGAATAGTGGCCATTAGCTTTGGCGGTTAGCAGGTCGTTGGTGAGTTTGAGTAAGGCAGTTTTGGTGGAGTGTAGGGGACGGAAGCCGGACTGTAGGGGTCGAGGAGGTTGTTGTCGTTGAGGTGGGAGCTTAGGCGATTATAGACTAAGCTCTCAAGGAGTTTGGATGTAAATGGCAGCAGGGAGATGGGTCTAAGGTTGTTCGGGTCGGTGGGGTCCAGGGAGGGCTTTTTAAGTATGGGAGTGATGTGCGCGTGCTTCAGAGGGGAGGGGAATGCACCAGAAGAGAGGGAGAGATTAAAGATGTGGGTGAGGGAGCGTAGGATGGAGGAGGAGGGAGATCGCAGGTGTTGTGAGGGGACAGGGTCGAGGGGGCAGGTGGTGAGGCGGGCTTCAGAGAAGACCTTAGTGACCTCCTCAGTGGTAGTAAGGTTGAAGGAGTGGAGTGTTGAGGGGGCTTCAGTGTGAGGGATGTTAGGTGGGGTTGAGGTCTGGTCAGTGGTGAGGCCAAGGGAGAGGGGTGTTCAGGGGGTTAACGTGTGAGAGGTGATAGGTGGGGTGGAAGCCTGAGCAGTTGCGATGTCCCTGCGAATTGTGTCAGTCTTGTTTTTGAAGTGATTGGCAATCTCATGGGCGGTGAGGGAGGTACTGGTTGTAGGTGGGGGCGGAGAGAGTTGAAAGTAGAGAAGAGCCGGTGAGGATTGGAGGAGAGGGTATTGATGAGGGTCAGAAAGTAGGCTTGTTTGGCAGTGGGAGGAGGTGTAGGTGTGGAAGGCAGATTTATAAAGGGTGAATGCTAATTGGGATCTGGTTTTGCGCCATAGTCGCTCCAGCGCACAACTGCGTCCTTTGAGAGTTTTGGTGAAACCTACATATCCATAGGTCATAATCACATTCAATTGCTCCAACTCTGTGTGTCCACCTCCTCCTGTTAGTAGCTGCTTCACCTTTCCTGTGCCTTTAAGCTATGTCTGCCTGGGTAAATGTTACTCAAGGGAAGAACAAATACTCCATAGTGCAATCCCATATAATAAATAGATTTATTACAGCCAAATTCTCCCTCACGAAATAAAAAACCCAAAAAACTACTCTACATACACAGATGTTTGTAGGGACAAAGGGGCTCTAGCATAAAACTCCCAGCATTTTTCACACCTAGGAAGCTACAGGTGCAAGTACAACCACCAATGTAAATGCCAATGCTCTTCTGCATCTCCAATCATCCACGCATGGGAATGACACATTTTCCAAATGTGAAAGTTTGCATTTGGGAAATACATGTGACATAGGAAAATGGACTCATGTAATCCCTGTAGGTAGCCTGATGTAAAGGGTCTGCATCCAACCACAGCTGGTCATTACAGTAACAGAAGACAAGGACATAAACCTTTTCCAGCCTGTCTGATGAACCTGACCAGAGCCAGATGGGGAAGAGGGGGGGGGGGGTGTAGGGAAAGTGCATGTCAAGCCATCCATAGTGATACATTGTAGTCTATTTTTGATCTATGTAGTGAGCCAAAAACTGTTTAACAAAAGCCCATGTGAAAGGGGCTTTGACATGCACTGTGTATTCAGAATTTGTAACTACTTTGATTGGATCAAATGTTTTTTGTTTTTTTTTTTGTTTTTTTATAATAACAAACATGCTATACTTACCTGTTCTATACAATGGTTTTGCACAGAGCAGCCCTGATCCTCCTCTTCTGCAGTCCCCCGCTGGCACTCCTGGCTCCTCCCTCCCATCAAGTACCCACCATAGCCACCCTCTTTCTATGGGGCACTTGTAAAGGCTATAGATACACAGAGCACAGCTTGGCCCTACTCCCAGCTCCCTTGTCATTGGCTGTGATTTACAGCAGTGGGCGCCAAAGTTTCCCTCTGCTGTCTCTGAGCCAATGAGAAGGGAGAGAGTTCAGAGAACCTCAACTCTTGTGCATGACGCTGGATTGAGATCGGCCTTAGGTATGTATAAGGGGGGGCTGGGGGGGGAGCTGCATGCATTACCTTAATGCAGAGAATACATTAGGGGAAAAAAAACCTTGGGCACTGGTGTATAGGTAGGTTGCCTATTGTGAGCTAGTTAGCAGGGCTGCCCTAGCAAAGGGGAAGGGGTTAATGACTTTTGTCTCCATTCCAGATCTAAATTCACAGGCTTTCTGGGTCTGACACACCAGTCTTGCATTATTATAAAAGGGACAGGGGTCCAGGTCCAAGAGCCTAGCCAAAGCCTTGAGTTCCAAAGAGCTGCTGCTTGAGAAGTAGACGCCAACTCATTGGAACACCAGCATCTGTGGACTTTGCCTATACTACCACTATGGACTTTGCCACACTTAGAGTCAGGTTTAGTTAAGGAAAGGTTGTTTTGCTCTGTTGTAACTGTCATGCCAAGTTTACAATAAAGCTTTGAAATGTTGTCCTGCCTGGTGTGAAGTTATTCAAAGGGGTGTATGAAAGTAACTGGCACTCTGCAGATCATCTGAAGCTTGGGTCAGTTAAAGCACATTGAGGTATGAAAACAGCTTTTCAATAGTTAACATGTTACGGAGTTAAAGAAAGTAGTTTCCAAGGGTAACTGAAGTCTAGTAATCAGTACAAGCAGCCTGTTGTGCAGCGTGGGGCCTGTGCCAGGCAAGGTTTCCTTTGGTAGCGAGGGGGTTGCCTCTAGGACTCCCTCCCCTAGCAGTCCATCTCCCAAAGCAATGGGAGCAGATCAGCATCATGGAGGCCCTCAGCCGGGCCACCAGGTACAGGACCAGGGGCGGACTGACAACTCATGGGGCCCCCGGGCAATAGGGGATCATGGGGCCCCTTTGTCCTTGCCCAAACTCAAAAAAGCCTATGAAAAAGGTACCAGGGGCATCTCATGGGGCCCCCTACTGACCCCGGGCCTTCGGGCAGTGCCTGAGTTCCAAATGGTCAGTCCGCCCCTATACAGGACAGAGTAAAAAGACTCACAAGTGGCTCAAAGTGGCCCTCCTACATGTAACAGTTACAGTCAAGGTGTGCATTGACATGGGCCCAGAGGGTTTACTGGAGTCCTGTTTATTCGCTCAGTGTACATAGTGTTCGGTCATTTCAAAGTTTGAGGACTTAAGGTTGAATATCCCTGAAAACTGTCTCTGCGTTGTTCCGAGACATTTTTGGGTACGACACAGCAAAAGTATCCCACGTGCAGGGTGAGTGACCCTGTTCACGGTCCAGAAGAACCTGATGGGCTCATAGTCACTTGGAACAGTCAACATCCAACAGACGATCAGGTGCCCCTTAAATGCGGCTTGTTATACACAAATTCTTGCTGCACTTTTTTTTTTTATGTTTTTTTTTCAGTTTGTATGTTTTCAAGTCCAGGACAGGTGCATACTGTTTACTTTGAGTGGCATATACTTTTTTGAAGAGTTAATATTTATTAAAACTGTTTCAAGTTTATTTTGGCTGGCTTCTTAAAATGTACTTACCAACTTTTTTTCTATTTGGATTTGACTGCTTTCCACTGCTTCTACGTAATCATTGGTAGTACAAAATGGAGTCTGTCTGGCATTTACAGAAAGAGAATCCTTATTTTAGAGATTATTGGGTATGTTTCTCCAGGTCTTTTGGCAATGCTGCCAATCTGCCTGTGTGTAAACAGAGTCTGCCTTCTGTACAGGATCCAGGGTGACAGGCTCAGCAGTGTATTTTCATTTTTCTGGATAAAATCAGCCTTGTACTGTTGACCAGTGAAACATGCTACATAGTTTCAAGTAGGACACCTAGTCCATCTCTTTACTTGGCTCATTGTTCTACAGAAAAGAAAGAGTCCTCCTGTGTGTACAACATTTTCCCCATCTCCATCTAAGTTATCCAATAATAAAATCACCAAAAAGAGAATACCCCTGGACTGTTCATTAAGCCAAAAGAGTGACTGAGACCATGTGCGTGGCTGCAGGGCAGTTATTGGGGAAAGAACCCTGGGCATCTTTCTAAGGGCTCCTACAAGGGAAGCGCTACAAAGGGAACAATAATGATCAATGTTAATGTATTGTTTTAAAAGTGTTTCAACTGATGTTTCATAGTGTTTCTTTTAACTCTCCCACACTCCCACTAGGAGATTTACTAAAACTGGAGCACACGGAATCTGGTGCAGCAGCACATAGTAACCAGTCAGCTTCTGTGCCAGTTCACATACTGTATATGCAGATTGGATGTGGTTTGAACCGCATCCAATCCGCATGACATGTGAAACAACATTGCTTCCTTTGGTGCCTGTTCACATATGTCTGATGCACTGGCGGTTCAGATTCAGTGTGGTTTGAAAAAGAATCATGTACGGTTTCTGAGCAATGCCTTCAGGTTCAGGTGCAGATTACAGGCTATTGACTTCTATGGGAACCGTGTCTAAACTGCATATGTGTGAACAGGATAAGATCCTGAGCTAATCCTGTCCTGAACCTGATGTAAACCTGACATAAACTGGTAAACAACTACTGTATTAATTAGTTGTGAAACCTGAACTGCAATCCACATCGCACATGTGTGAATCAGCTCTCCAGGTTTTATTGTCAAGGCTTAATTGAACAAGATGAAGTTAGAAGGTGATTGGTTACTATGCACAGCTGCATCAGATTCTGTTGTACCAATTTTTGTAAATCTCCCCCATGGCAATCTCGCTCTATCCAAAACAAAGAAATTTATATTTGAAGTACCAACAACCATTAATGTAGATACCTTATTTATAATTCCCAAGTACAAGGGAAATATTGTATTAACAGTAACACATTGTTTACAGTATTTATCATACATATTTTAAATGATTATTATATTTTTAAAAGCTTGCTTTTCTATGTTTTATTACTCTATTAAATTTGGAGATTTGGAGATTAGCAGCTTAAAGGAAGTTCTTAGACTGGCCATAGGTGGGTCATATTTGAGATATAGGTGGCCCTGCAAGTGCCACTCAGCTGAATAAAAATCAATTTAAAAATTGACTGAGCCGGTTGTTAAATTATTGGCTGAACAGGGACCGCATCCTATCAGATGCAGTCACTATTAGTCAGCACCACTATATTCAGGCAAGACTGGATTTCAGAGTTTGGATATCACCAGAACATTATCTGACTGGAATTTATATATCTTAATATAATCATGTAAATGCCCTACCAGATACTCCAGGAACAAAGACCTAGGAAAGACCTAGAAGAAGCAAAGGAAAAAATGATGGTGATTGGGGACGGAGCAGCAACTGCAATTCTTGTCCTGGCAGCACTGGAGAAAGTCACTCTTTTAGGTAAGTGGACAATGAAGTGCAAGTATTCTGTGCATACATAGTCATTGTAGCAAGAGCACAAACCAAAAACATACCCGGTTAACATTTTTTTGTCCATTTTTATCCTCTGTATGACTGTCGTACGGATCCTAAACCGTAAGATTCTCAGGAGCAGTGAATGATGTGGATAGTCTGTTTTCTGTCCTGTACACTGGAGATGTACAAAAACCAGTGCTTGCTCTGCTATGACCTTAACAAATAATACTGAAAAATATAAAATTGGAATGGCAACAATTACCAGTATATTCCAGATGGTTCAAAACTGTGTACTAATTTTCTACCAACAAGTGCTAATAAAAAGCAATTGCTCAGTGAGCCAGGTTACTAGAAAACTCTTCATGAAATGGACTTAATTTCTTCAATACATGCTTTTGTTTCAAGACAATACTTTAATCCTTTCTAAAATACACGTTTTATTGTAATATCAAAGATAACAACAAAGCACTAAAACTCACGTGAAATGGTTTAAGCCTTAAAACCACAACTTGAAAGGGAACATTTGAATTTGGGAAAAGTCTGGAGAGACTGCAGTGGTGAGGCCTTTCTTGCCAACTTAAAGAAAACTAAGTCCAAAGAATGTTCACCCACTTGGGACAATGAACTTTAACTGCCTCCCCCAGCCAAAAGTATAAAACAAAAGAACAAAGGATAAAAATATAGACGAGAACAAAGAGTCTGTGTGGGCTGCCGGTAAACTTGTATGAACTGCTGTGAGTCCTAACGCAGCTGTGATCATTAGAATCTGCAAACCAAATTATAAAGTGGCTGGTTCTTTAAAGTTTAACTCCAGCTATCTTGAAAAATCTACCTGGCAGTAGGAGCTTTTTCTGTCCCTACAAGGGTTGAGTGCTCCTATCTACTCTTCAACACTACTTGAACAGGGCCTGCAACCCTAGCCCCCCTTCACCAGCATCCTCATGTAATTGAAGACGTCAGACAGGGACTTATCTTAGTGGTTAATATTTATTAAAACTGTTTCAAGTTTATTTTGGCTGGCTTCTTAAAATGTACTTACCAACTTTTTTTCTATTTGGATTTGACTGCTTTGCACCACTTCTAAGTAGTCATTGGTAGTACAAAATGGTGTCTGTCTGGCATTTACAGAAAGAGAATCCTAATTTTAGAGATTATTGGGTATGTTTCTCCAGGTCTATTGACAATGCTGCCAATCTGCCTGTGTGTAAACAGAGTCTGCCTTCTGTACAGGATCCAGGGTGACAGGCTCAGCAGTGTATTTTCATTTTTCTGGATAAAATCAGCCTTGTACTGTTGACCAGTGAAACATGCTACATAGTTTCAAGTAGGACACCTAGTCCATCTCTTTACTTGGCTCATTGTTCTACAGAAAAGAAAGAGTCCTCCTGTGTGTACAACATTTTCCCCATCTCCATCTAAGTTATCCAATAATAAAATCACCAAAAAGAGAATACCCCTGGACTGTTCATTAAGCCAAAAGAGTGACTGAGACCATGTGCGTGGCTGCAGGGCAGTTATTGGGGAAAGAACCCTGGGCATCTTTCTAAGGGCTCCTACAAGGGAAGCGCTACAAAGGGAACAATAATGATCAATGTTAATGTATTGTTTTAAAAGTGTTTCAACTGATGTTTCATAGTGTTTCTTTTAACTCTCCCACACTCCCACTAGGAGATTTACTAAAACTGGAGCACACGGAATCTGGTGCAGCAGCACATAGTAACCAGTCAGCTTCTGTGCCAGTTCACATACTGTATATGCAGATTGGATGTGGTTTGAACCGCATCCAATCCGCATGACATGTGAAACAACATTGCTTCCTTTGGTGCCTGTTCACATATGTCTGATGCACTGGCGGTTCAGATTCAGTGTGGTTTGAAAAAGAATCACGGTTTCTGAGCAATGCCTTCAGGTTCAGGTGCAGATTACAGGCTATTGACTTCTATGGGAACCATGTCTAAACTGCATATGTGTGAACAGGATAAGATCCTGAGCTAATCCTGTCCTGAACCTGATGTAAACCTGACATAAACTGGTAAACAACTACTGTATTAATTAGTTGTGAAACCTGAACTGCAATCCACATCGCACATGTGTGAATCAGCTCTCCAGGTTTTATTGTCAAGGCTTAATTGAAGAAGATGAAGTTAGAAGGTGATTGGTTACTATGCACAGCTGCATCAGATTCTGTTGTACCAATTTTTGTAAATCTCCCCCATGGCAATCTCGCTCTATCCAAAACAAAGAAATTTATATTTGAAGTACCAACAACCATTAATGTAGATGCCTTATTTATAATTCCCAAGTACAAGGGAAATATTGTATTAACAGTAACACATTGTTTACAGTATTTATCATACATATTTTAAATGATTATTATATTTTTAAAAGCTTGCTTTTCTATGTTTTATTACTCTATTTTAATTTTTCTGGATAAAATCAGCCTTGTACTGTTGACCAGTGAAATATGCTACATAGTTTCAAGTAGGCCAGTAATTTTTATTTGTTTATTTTTTTTTTTTTACTAAGGCCCCAAATGGACCCAGGCCTCTTCCTACTAGATGTACTGCCTACACTGTGTAGCCCCACTGGCACCTAGCAGCAAGCTTTTCACCTAATGTTCGCTACCCGTGACTCGGTCATTCCTGATGGTATGTGCATTATGAAAACAGATTATAGAAAGTCAGAAGGCAAGATGATATCCTTCACCCAGGCTGAACAAAGAGGATGCCTGTAGCTGAGCTCCTTCCTTCACCACAGAAGGGCCCCCAGTGGATACTTGTCAGAAGGGCATTTTGAAGGGTATTAGTGGAGAGGTTGGGGGCCGTCAGTGGACATACTATCTCAGTATATGAGTTCCTGTCAGAACATGTTCCCTGGCCTGTTTTCATTCTGATCAGTAGAATACACTTCCATGATGAGGCATAGTTGTCTTACAGGTCCTCTCCCTCAAATTGCCCATGCAGAATTCATCCTTCACTCAGCAAACAATGTCTTTTCTCTAGACTGGAGGTACATTGCCTTAACTCACAGAACAGAAACCCAGTGTATTGGGAAGAAACCAGTGAACTCTCCTTAAATGCCACCTGAAACTAAATTCTCACCCAGCCTCTTTAAAAACCTACCTGGCAGTAGGGGCTCTTTCTGTCCCTACAAGGGTTGAGTGCTCCTATCTGGTCTTCAACACTACTGGGACAGGGCCTGCAACCCTAGCCCCCCTTCACCAGCATCTTCATGTAATTGAAGACATCAGACAGGGACTTATCTTTGTGGTTGCCACCCTACTACCAGGATGTGCTAAAAAATTGATAAGCTTTGTCTTTTTGAAAAAAAAAACCTAGCAGGGCTAAGCTCCCTCCCTCCCCTGGCTGCATATGACAATGCAATGATCTGACAATTGACAGCTCAAGTACCAAGCTCTAAATTGATGGAGAAAGGAAAGGTGGAGTGTCACTTGCCCTTGATATCCCGAAGTAATGTTTTTTTTCTCAGCCTGTTCAAACCTGTACTGAGTACAGCTTGGTTAGTTTTGGGAGTTCCTCTGCTGAAGCACTAATGGGAGTTCACAAATCACCAGAGGAACTGTGATAAACAGGTGGAACAATAATGCCTGGCTGAAAATTTTCAAGCATGGAGCAGGTAGTCCAAGCTCCATGTATACACCTAAAGGTGTAATCTTCAGTTTTGACAGTGGCTGAGGGTTAAGTAGCCCATAGATGTTAGATGACAGTTTTGTGTTTTTGGCCATTGATCTAATGGGGTCTGAGGGTCTATAACTTTTATCATAGGTGTATTTTAAATGATAGAGACAGAATATTAACCAAAAATCCAGAAAAAACATGATACAAATGCTATAAACTAAGCTGCAGTTTAGCGAGTAAAAAAAGTATTTGATCCCCTACCAGCCAACAATAATTCTGGCTCCCACAGACTGGCTATGTGCTCATGTAGTATACAGATTAGTCCTGTCAATTTAAGAAGGTGCTCCTAACGACAACTCATTATGTGTATGAAACACATAATCTCTTTCTTCCATGGGCAAGACCAAAGAGCTGTCAAAGGATATGTCAAAACACGAGATGTCAAAGGATGTCAGCGACAAGATTGTAGACCTGAACAAGATTGGAATGGGCTACAAGAGCATCAGGAAGAAGCTTGGTGAGAAGGAGACAACTATCTGAGAGATTTTTCGCAAATGGAAGAAACACCAAGTAACCATCAATCACCCTCGGTCTGGAGCTCGATGCAAGATTTTCTTTCATGGGGTAAGGATGATCATGAGAAAATTGAGGGATCAGCCCAGAACTACACGGGAGCTTGTGAATGATCTCAAGGCAGTTGGGACCACAGTAACCAAACAAACCATTGGTAACACAATATGCTGCCATGGATTGAAATCCTGCAGCGCCTGGAAGGTCTCCCTCCTCAAGAAGGCACATGTACAGGCCATTCTGAAGTTTGCCAATTAACATCTAAATGATTCAGAGAAGGATTTGGAGAAAGTGCTGTGGTCAGATGAGACCAAAATTGAGCTCTTTGTCATTAACTGAGCTTGCTGTGTTTGTAGGAAGAAAAATGCTGAGTATGACCCTAAGAACACCATCCCTACAGTCAATCACAAAGGTGGAAACATTATACTTTGGGGCTGTTTCTCTGCTAAAGGTGCAGGCCAACTTTGCCGCATTGAGGCAATGGATGGGGCCATGTATTGTAAAATCTTGGATGAGAACCTTCTTCACTCAGCCAGAACGCTGAAGATGGGTCATAGGTGGGTCCTCCAGCACGACAATCACCCAAAAGATACTGCCAAGGCAACAAAGGAGTGGCCCAAGAAGAAGCACAATACAGTCATAGCCAGTCTCCAGACCTTAATCCTATAGAAAATTTATGAAAGGAGCTGAAACTTCAAAATGCCAAGCAACAGCCAAGAAACCTTAAGGATTTAGAGAAGATATGTAAAGAAGAGTGGACCAAAATCCCTCCAGAGATGTGTGCAAACCTGGTAACTAACTACAAGAATCGTCTTACCTCTGTGCTTGCCAAGAAGGGTTTCTCCACCAAGTACTAACTCATGTTTTGCTTGGGGATCAAATACTTATTTTAGTCACTGAACTGCAACTCATATTATAACATTTACATCATGTGTTTTTTCTGGATTTTTGGTTTATATTCTGTCTCTATCATTTAAATTATACATATAAAATTTAGAGACCCTTCATTTCTTTGCAAGTGGGCAAACTTACAAAATCTGCAGGGGATAATTATTTTTCCCACTGTAGTTACCTGTTCTGTAGCTGCTGCAGTTTGGTCCCACATTGAGCTGTCAGCAGAGGCTTTAGCATCAGTGTTTGCAGCCAAAGGCGGCAAAAAATAAAATTGCCAGTGTGTACCCAGCTTTAGGACAGGCTGAGTTTCCTCTCATTTACATACAACAGAGAAGCCATATTCTGAATATTTAAACATTTGTTAGGACACACAGGGGTTGATTTACTAAAACTGGAAAGTGCAAAATCTGGTGCAGTTCTGCAGATAAACCAATCAGCTTCCAGGTTACTTTTGTCAAAGCTTAAGTAAACAAGCTGAAGTTAGAAGCTGATTGGCTACCATGCAGAGCTGCACCATATTTTGCTCTCAAAGTTCCTCCCTACTTCAGGGTCTACATCAGAGTCCCTCCTTACACCAGGGTCCCCTTCGGAGTCCCCCTTAAATCAGAATGCACATCAGAGTCCCTCCTTACATCAGGGTGGCCAATCACAATCCCTTTTATATGGATTAAAGGAACCCCCATTTCATGTGAAGGAGATGTGGAGAGGGGAAATTCTCTTTATCTCAGAGTTCACAGCAGTCCTCACTTACATCAGGGTTCCCTCTGATGAATGTCCCTATCGGAAAGAATGAAGACTGTGCACTTTAGCTCAGGCTGGATAAAATCTTGTAGAGGGTGCATGTGGTCCATGGGCCGTAGTTTGGAGACCGCTGTTCTAGATGAACACCACCTCACCTCCCCTCACCATGCAAAATTCTGTGCATTGTGGTAAAGTGCAATAAACATGTATTACCAAAATGTGCACTTATATGGGACTATCCTTGGAAGGTTCCTTTCCTCTTGCTGGCTGCGGCTGCAGTGAGTTAAACTGAAGCTCCACTGAAATCTTTTACCAGAGCTACAGCCTCTATTCCATTTCCTACACTGCTCCTACTTCACTCATGGGTGGCCAGAGTGCCATTGATTTCAGGTAAAGATTGAACTTTGAACACAGGATTTCCATTGACGTGCGTGCAGATTGGGCCACTGTGTGGTCATACAATGTAGATCTCTGAGGAGCTATAAAAACACTAAGCATGGGGAAGTAGCTAAAGGTAGAGTATTAAAAGTACAGCTGTTTTTACTGATTCAAAAGGCTGATGGCCAAAGGATGGCTTTTGAATAGAACTGAATTGTGTGTAAAGACTAATTTTTTGACCAGTAAAATCAGGCAGTCCTTAAACTGGTATCTGCACTAGTTTTCTTTTTTATAGTATAACTAAAGGCATAACCTTTTTTTAGTTTTGGACAGTGTGGAGAGCAATTTGAATGCTTGTCAGCTTTTATTGCTGTCTCTGCTCCAGTTGCACCCTCTCTATTTGTCCTGTTTACCATTATCATTGAAAGTGAAAGGAAAAGAAAATCCCAAATTTTGGGTTGCCTCAGAAAAGCAATAGAAGGGTAATCTTCCAATGGAGACATTAGTTCTGTTGACCTGGGGGTCCCCAAGGAAACCCCTTAATTTGCAGGAATTTCCTCTCACTTCCCGTTTGGCTATAGGACAGGAAGTGAAGGGAAATCTCCACAATGGGACACAGATGGCAAAAAAGAAGTCTGACGGGTTATAACCTTACCTTGCTCTATTCAAGTTTTTAAAAGTTTTTCCTATAGTTCACCTTTAACCACTTCAAGTCCGGACACTATACACCAAAGTAGTGCGGCACTACATAAAACCGATGTGATGACGAGAACAAGTCACAAATATATTAGTAGCAATATCAATTACACACACTAAACAGTAGGTAAGTGCTACTAAGGACACACTCCCCCTCCTGGATCCTCAACTGAGGGATCATAAGTTAGTGCAAAAACAGTGTGTGCATCCCCTGGGGGATGAAGTGAACCGTGCAAAAAACTCTACTGGACAATACTACTGCACACTATCCCCAAAGATAACATAGATGCCGTAGTATAGATAGTCCACATGAATGGCATAACTTCACATACACATGCAAGTGATATTCTTGTGCTTGTGCTGGTATTGTGCCAATCCCCAAAAGCTGGGGTGCCCCCTCACCTTCCTGCCCAGGCCCCACAGGACCAATGAGCCTTATGAATCAAATATACGATACTCCCAGTCCTGGGTAGTCTTCTTGGTAATGATGGTGGTACTCTTTTCCTCCTTATGTTAGGTTCAATTCCAGCCACTAGTAACACTCCTGCGCATGTAACTCTCCTTACACTCTTACCCCCTTCCTTTTACACTTTTACCCCCTTCCTGTCCAGGCCAATTTTCAGCTTTCAGCACTATCCCACTTTGAATGACAATTGCGCGGTCACGCAACACTGTACCCATATGAATTTTTTATCATTTTTTTTAGACAGATAAAACTTTATTTTGGTGGTATTTATTCACCACTGGGATTTTTTTTTTTTGCTATATAAATGAAATAATGCACAAAGTTTGAAAAAAAGTGTTTTTCTTATAAAATTTTGCAAATAAATAATCTTCCTTCATAAATCTTGCCAAAATGTAGTCAGTTATCTTTCTAGTAAATAAAAAAAAAATAACCCAAATTAGTTTATAACCAAAAATTATAATTTTTCTAAATTTTTTTCACATTTTTATTTTATTTTTTTATATTATTATTTATGGGGGGTTTTTAACATACCGTCACCCTAGCAGTACAGTGTCACCATAGTAACACTGTACTACTTGTGGGGGGTTATAAAGATTTTTTTTTTACACTGATTGCTTTTACACCTATAAAGGCTACAAAAGCAATAATTTCTCCTTCTCTCTGGCTGCATTCTTGCAGCCATTGAGAAATACTGTGTGATCTGTGATTGGTCACAGCTTGTCACATGGTACATTGTGAATAGCCTTGTACCATGTGATCTCTGTAATCATTCACAGATTTCACATGTAGTAAGCAATGATGTCAGAAGTGACATCTTGTTTACTACTCTTCATGTGATCACTGATTGGCCAATTAGTGATCAAATGATCGGGACCTCACACAGAGGTCCCATGCAGCGATCGGTGTTCACGGGCACTGGATAGCAGTGCTGTGCGCTCCCAGGGAGCACGCACAAGCAGGGAAGCAGGATAGGATGTGTATAAACGGCCACCCGCCCATGCACTGCTACCGTCCGGCCGTTTATATACATGAGACGAACGGGAAGTGGTTAAGGCTTTCTTCTATTTTCATCTGGTGATCTAGCCAGTAAGTCTGTTGTTTTTCAAAACAACAAGCTCTCCAGCAAAATGTATCAGTTAAAAAGACAAAGCATTTACCACTACTGGGTTGCCTACAAGGATCAACTTTTATTTATTCATGTAAAACCTTTATCCCAAAATGCAAAAAAAAAATGTTTGCTGTAACTGCGTATAAAGTATTAGATGGAGTTTGGCTTCAACTTGGTAATGTATCTAAATCTGCTTGTACATCTAACACTCCCCTCCCCCACACTAGCAGTGCTGCTGTTCAAAAGTGCCCCCTGTGCTTCATCCAGAGTAGAGGCACTCTAATACAGGAGTAGACATGTGTGATTCGTTTTGTTATGAATCGAAATTTGGATTCAATTTTTGTTATTTGGGGATTTGGACATATCCAAATTTCCAAAACACAACAGCAACAAATTTCAACAAACCCAAAATAAATAACGAAACAAACTATGCAAATTCAAATTTGGAAATAGAACATATTATAAAAGAATAGAAAAAAATAAAACAGAATAGACCAGAAAATAAAGGAATAGAATATAATACTATATAATAGAAAAGAATAGAATAAAACAGAACAGAATAGAATAGACTAGTCGAATAGAATAGAAAAGAGTAGAATAGAAAAAATTGAATAGGTTTGAAAAGAATAGAATAAAATATAATGAATACAGCCGTCTTCCGAAAGTTGAATCGATTTGAAAATACTGAATGTACAAAATGAATCTGAATATATGAAACAAATTTAGAAAACAAATCATTCTAATATAATGAATATGACAAAACAAAATTATTAACTTAACAAACAAATCGAAAACAAAACAACATTTTCCATCATGAACATCACTATACAGGAGGTTTGTTACTGGCTGGATCACCAGGTGAAAACAGAGGAGAAAACAGGCTAAAAAAGAAAACTAATTCAGCCACCACATCTAATAATTGTTAAGCTGCAATATATTATATTTTAGTTTTTTGGGTTTAATAGGGCGTTAAAAATGTATGAAATATTTTTTTTTCAGAATAGGTATCCAGATACAGAATGCAGACCCAGATAAATATTTTATTTATTCTTTGTGTCTATTTTTTGACCGAGCTCTGGTTTGTCTGGAGTTTTCTTTAAAGATATTTCACTTATGTGTGAAGTATAATAGAACATCAGATACATACAAGTGATCTCACTTATGACTAAAGTGCTTCTATTCAAACGACTTACAGAAAAATAAAATTAAAGAGAAATCCTCTTCCTCGGTATGGAAATGAGTGTTACAATCCTCAGGTGAGCTAATATTAAACCACCAAATTAAACAAAATGCCATTAGGCTGCAAATTATTTTTGAAAGTACTTTTTGGTAGACAATTATCTATAAATGACCCATCATTTGGGGACTGCTTTTAATTCTTTACATTAAAAGCATGTTTTTTTCTGTTAGATTCAGAATTAAAAAAAAAAAACTTTTTAAAAACAAACTTTTTTAAAACTATTATAATAAATTGTGCAGTTGAAAATTTCCTCTGGTCTCGCTCACACTAGACTTGGAAAATGAATATATGAATGCCAGAGACGTTCTAATTGTTGAGTCTTTTGTATATTTGCAATACATCTATGGTGAATCACACAACTCAATTATGATCCGTGAATTGATTGCACGATTCCCTGCAGGGTGGACAGATCTGGATACTTATAGTCAGGAAAATTGAAAAAATGTATAATTCACAGATTCTCCTGGTTTATGGATCAGTTTGCTAATCAATAACTCATAAATGTTTTTGCACACCTTTGTTGCCTTATTCAATATGGAATTGATCATTTTAAAGTGTATCTAAACCCAACAATAAAATGTAATATATTGCAGCCTACTAGTTCTCATATGTGGTGGTATCATATGTTTTCCTTTCCCAGATTTTTTTTGTTTATTTTCACCTGGTAATCCTGCCAGAAAAGCATTTCCTTTCCTTTTGTGATAGCACAAAATCACTGCACTGTCACCATAGAGCAGGAAGTGTGTTAGGACTACAGAACACCTCCCCCTCTCCATATCTTCTTCACATTAAAGGGGGCGGTGTCCTTTAATCCACAGAAAAGAACTGGGAGGGCTAATAACATTGTTACAAGGTCACTGAATTCCTGGCAGGATCAACAGGGATTTTTCTGTACTTGCAGAAAATGTTTTTGAGCTGAAAATAGAAAGTGACTGTAACCACCACACATATGGACTGGTAAGCTCCAATATATTACATTTTTTTCTTGAGCTTAAATATACTTTAACTGTGGGAAAAAAAAGTAAAATGCAGGATTTTTTGAATGGGTCCTATTAACAGGAATATATAGTATTCCTTTAGATTGTAAGCTCCACGAGCAGGGCCCTCCTATTCCTTCTGTACTGAAATGTATTGTAATTGTACTGTCTCCCTTATATTGTAAAGTGCTGCGCAAACTGTTGGCGCTATATAAATCCTGTATAATAATAATAATAATAGTATTTATATATTTAGGACTACAAAAAACAGTTTTTAAAAACACATTATTGGCAGATAAATTTAACATATTGTATGTGAATATTTCCTTTTAACAGCCAGCAGGCAGAGCTCTAAGGTTCTTTCGCATCAAGTTTTTGTTCAGGTGACGCATTGCATGTGATTGACATGCGTTTTCATGTGTCACGCATAGTGCAGCCCATTCACTTCAATGGGCTGCCCTATATGCATTTGTCACCCAAAAGAAACTCTTGATGCTTTGTGGGCAACAAGCTTAGAGTGATTTTTAAATGCACATTTTGCTGTGATTCCAATTCTCTGGAGCGACAATCATGGCAGAATCGCAGAATTAAGAATAATGGCACCCAAACAAGTGTTGCATGTCTATATAGGAAAAGGACAGGGGAGTGACTCGCCGTCACCATCTACCCTGCTTGTATATTCAAATATCTACACACTAAATTCGATTAGACTAATTAGAGAAAGAGAGTTCAAGTAGATAATGAAAAAAGGGGCAGGGAGTCCGGATACAAAGTCTGCACACATTAATGCATTAAGCTACATAAAAATGTGTTGTTTTTTTATCAAGGTCCCTTTAGAGTATATTTGATATTAAAGAATATGTTATCCCAATATTTCATATTCCTCATAAGTGTCTGTTATACGATGTACATGTGCTAAAAAGTATCCTCTTCTCTTTGTCTTGTTTAAATATGTGAAATACCTGATGATCCTGCCAGTCTCCCTACTCTGCTATTTCAAACTGACCACGCTAGGCATAGAAGAGCACCTATGTCAGTGTGGTCAGTTTTCTAGCTGTGCTGGGAGAACAGCCTGCCTCTCCTCCAATGGTCAGACTTGTGCTGACATGCCCAACCCCCCTCCCCGCACAACATTTACTGGGAAGATTAGTGTACTGCTCTTTCTCCTCCCCCTTCTCCAAGCACCTTATGCAAATGATAACAGCTGTGATGTGATCACTGATAATAAAAGAAAAAAACATATTTATCATAAATTTTTTTTTATATACACATTCTTTTGCCTTTCATTTATTTTTTAAACTAAGAAGGTTGTTTCATAAGGTAAGGTTCACATATACAGTAAACCAGGGCTTGAAATATCCACTTGCCTGCTCGCCAATGGCGAGTGGAAATTATGGTGGGGGCGAGTGTGTCCCCCAGGGCCGTCTTGCTGAGCAGGCTCGGAACTCAGGCCGGATCTGTCATTGGCACTGGGAGCCGTCAGACTGCTCAATAGCTGAGTGCAGTGAAAGCAAAGCAAGGAGTGTGTGCTGTGCTCTCTACGCCCCCCTCCCCTCGAGTGCAGTACCCAGATCTGTGAGTGAACAACGAAGTACTGCAACTTTTTATAGGGGGGGGGTGTATGTGTACATGTGTGTGTCTGTGTATGCATGTACAATTGTACATGTGTCTGTGTGTATGTACATGTGTGTATCTGTACATGTGTCTGCATGTATGTACATTTGTGTGTGTGTGTACATGTGTCTGCGTGTATGTACATTTGTGTGTGTGTGTGTACATGTGTCTGTGTGTGTATGTACATGTGTGTATTTGTGTGTATGTACGTACATGTGTCTGTGTGTACATGTGCCTCTGTGTACATGTGTATGTATGTACATGTGTCTGTGTGTATGTACATGTGTCTCTGCGTGTTTATTTCTGTGTATGTACATGTATCTGCGTGTATGTGTGTCTGTACATGCCTGTCTGTGTATACATGTGTCTGTATGTGTGTGTGTACATGTGTCTCTGTGCTTGTGTGTATATGTTTCTGTGTGTATATGTACATGTCTGTGTGTGTGTACAGGTGTCTCTGTTTGTGTGTGTTTGTTGGTGGCGAGTAACTGTAAGGCCTGGCTAGTAGCTCAGGACTTGAAATTTTAAGCCCTGCAGTAAACCATGTATGTATTCACTGATATACACTATAAGTCGACTTAAAAGTCAAAAAGGTAAAAATTGCAAAGAGGCAGGATTTTTATTGCAGAAGAGATATGCAGTAAAATATACTTACCTGCCTTTTTTGCAATCCCCTGTAGAATGTATACTGAGCTGCACATGCACAGCTCAGAATACATTCTAGCACACTCACTGTATTCCAGGATGAATGCACATGTGCAGAAGTGTTGTCACTTCACATCATCCAATCAAGATGACCGAAGACCGTCATCTGGAAAAGGCTGAGGACAAGATGCTGGCACCAGTGAGGGACCACACAGGCGTTGGACCATTGGAACAGAGGTAAGTACCTGTGCTTTTAGTTTGACCCTAAATTTTTCACTGAAACTTTCACTTTCAGTGACACTTGTTCATAACTAGGGACGACTAAAATTAAGAGTTTTCTTTCATTTCTTCAAAATGTCTTTGAAGATCCAGTCATTGTGGTAAAATGTGGCAATTTTTGTGAAATGCACTGGAGTCAATATGGAAGGCAAACTAAAAGAGGTGCGGTGGGCTCTAAATGGCTCATTAAGGTTGCAAAACCTGTTTCTGGTGCCAGAAAAAGGCTTCTCATTAGCCTCATCACTTTCCATTTTTTTCACAGAAAAAAAAATCAGTGAGGAAAAAAAATGGAAAATAAAAAAAATATTTGTTTTCTTGTACTGAATCATTATTTATTCAATTTTATTTGGATAGCAAGGAGCATGATCAACTGAGGATGTCTCTGGGTGAATTCTATCCGTTAATGTAGTAACAGCTTGCCGGTGTGCCGCCAGCCTCTGTCCTGGGTTTCCCATAAAAGAGATATTTTGAAATAGCATGTGAGTATGCTAGTCTTCTCACATTTTGGCTTTTCCATTTTACTTTAGGTCATACCCCTGCTAATCCCAATTGAAGGTTCTGAGGAAGCATGTATGTGAAACGCGCCAAACCACAGTACAGTGGAAAAAAAAAACAGGAAAAAAAGAAGAAAAAAAGTATCTGGAATGCATCTGGAAATGCCTCAAAAATGCAACAAAAAATGCACCGGAACTCATCAAAAATGCATTAAAAATGTGCATGCAGGACGCATCCGGAATGGATCTGGAGTGCGTTTTTGAGGTAGAGACCAATTTTAACCTCTTCCCATCCGGCTCATGATGATAAATGGCCTGACTGGAGCATTGCCGATGCGGGGGGGACATTTCTAAACGGCCCCTGCATCCATTGCCTGTGATCGTTCTCTGGGAGCGCTCAGCACCGCAATCTGTGAACAGAGATCGCTGAACAGGACCGCTGTGTGAGATCCTGATTCATGTGATTACTGATTGGCCAATCAGAGGTCACATGAACAGTAGTAAACAAGATGTCACTTCCTGATATCATTGTTTACTACTTGTGAAATCTGTGAACGATCACAGAGGTCACATAGTACAAGGTCATTCACAGCAATCATCCAGCTAGGAGTCTCCTCCCGACCAGGAAGTGCTCTGAGTTTCCTATACCTACCTGGCCAGTGGCAGTGCTGCACAGTCCCTGGACTGGATTCCTCTGCTACAGGGTTCCCTGGATGTCTTGATTTCTTATGCTCTGCATATCTCCACACATTTACTTCATGTGAGTCACTTGGCCTGCATGTTGGAACTATGGATTGGACCACGATATGGCCATGAATCTTACATGATGGCCACTTCTGATCAGACTTTCCTAGACTGTAGATGGGTGTACCAGAGTTCCACTGGTTTCTGACAGATTTGGGCTGATGGTGCCCCTGAACATCTGCCGATTGTGAAGACAGCTACGTGGAGCACTACCTAAATCTTGAGGAGAGCCTGGCATTAGGAATCCATCCATTATTAGTTTACCAAGAGCTTCAAGATCACCGGGGGGTCATTATTCTTGGTTCCTTGGATCACTATTCCATATTAGGAGATCAGGAGGCCCGGTCCATGAAAATTTGCAGTTGGCTGTCTGCATGACCATAGAGCGCTTTTTGACCACCTTAACCAGGGTCAATAATTTCATGTGAGTGAGGAATTCACTTATTGCCTACACGAGGTGGAAAACAAAAATCTTTTGATCTACGGGATATTAATTTATGAGGCTGTCACTCACTATATGTTTAATATATTTTGCTGGAGACTTTAAGTCACTTTATGTTGTTGTGAGATTATTTTAGTATCATTTGTCACATGTTTTATGGATCTAGTGCCTACCTATTCACAATTTTATTTCACATAAATAATAATATTAGAAAAACAAATGAAAACTTTTTTTTATAAACTGATTTGGGTTTTTTTTTTACCAAAAAATAGCTAAATACATTTTGGCCAAGATTTATGAAGAAAGATGATTTATTTGCAAACTTTTATAAAAAAAACACTTTTTTTTTTCAAAATATTTGGTCTTTTTCATTTATATAGCAGAAAAAAATCCCAGTGGTTAACAAACACCACCAAAAAGTGTTATCTGTCTCAAAACATTACTAAAAATGTAATATGGGTACAGTGTTGTATGACCTCGCAATTGTCATTCAAAATGTGATAGCACTGAAAGCTGAAAATTGGCCTGGACTGGAAGGGGGTGAAAGTGTCCGGACTTGAAGTGGTTAAAGGGATGCTGAGACTGTAGCTTTTCTTATCACAACACTAGACTGATCAGGTAGTTGTAATGAAAGCATACCCTACTACTTAGCAGTCAGTTTGAGAAAGGGTATGGCAAGGCCTATGTCATCATCAATAGAACAGAAGCAGATCACAATCTCCAACAAAGCCTATTAAGATCCCTGCAATGTATATTGTTCACCTAGAGCTCTGTTAGGTAACCAGTAAAATCCAACAGTCAGCTTTCAATACCGAAGACAGAAAGTCCACTCTGATTGATCTTTTTTTATATAGTCTTTTGCATATTCTCCCTGTACCGAATGCTTTCCAAAAGTCACATCACAGATTGTAAAATACAGTATGCATGCTTAGAAAGCAACCTACAGAGATGCTTAAAATATCCAGAGATGATTTGTGAGCATAACAAATGTGGACTATGAAGCTTTTAAGAGATGGCATGATACCAGAGTACATAATGGCCCTTTGTAATGGAGGAACAATGGTGTATTATAATGGTAAGTCAGAAGGTCATAGTGCGTCCTCACTTGTTCTGCAGAGGAATCTAAGCTTAGCATCCTCTGCTATGTTTGGCGGCTCTGCAGGCAATACTGATGTAATGTGATAACTAAAGCAAGATATGGCAGGTTATACGTCTCTAAGAGCCAGTTCTCACAAAACACATGTTGTAGTGTCTTTAAGACAAATAAGCTGCAGTTTAATGATGGGGCTAGCAAATGCCCCCTCCAGACCACTTCCATCTTCACAATGGTGATTGGCAAGTATAGAGTGCCCTCTATTGGAGCTATGCATACTGCAGCAATAGATGTGTATGGTTGAGTGTACATACCAACTCTATAGCCGCCTAAAATCCATGCCCAGGGGCAGACTAACAACTCATGGGGCCCCCAGGCAATAGGGGATCATGGGGCCCCTGTGTCCTTGCCCAAACTAAAAAAAGCCTATGAAAAGGTACCAGGGGCATCTCATGGGGCCCCCTACTGACCCTGGGCCCTCGGGTTTCCAAATGGTCAATCCGCCCCTGTCCATGCCCATGCATTTCATATGCAGGGAAATGCAACTCTTAATCCAGTGGTGTATTTAGGCTTCGTGCTGCCCTAACACAAAAATCGGCCCCCCCCCCTGACATTGACCAACAACAGCCCCACCCACCCTCGAGAGAGCCTCCCTCAACTAGCTTCTCATCTGGGGCTGCTGTGCTAAATTGGCAGTTTCTGGGCCCCCTTGCCCAGGGAATACCCCCAGTGCAGCTGGATGAAGAGAAGGATTAATCTGGGGTCTGAGGAGGAAAAGGTCTTAGGGTATGCATTTAACATATTGTATGCATGTTATTTACCTATATAAGCCTCCCTTGTGTAGATATCCAAATGACCCGTGACTGCTGCTAGGTGTTGCCATCTTGACTATGATGTCAGCAACCCCAGCAGACTCAAGGCTGTTACTCAAGTGACACTCTATAGTGCAGTACCTCCAGCACTGAATGTATGTAATGTCAAGGAGTGCTAGGCTGTGCTGAAAGGTCTGGCTGCTGGGGGGTCTATTGTCACTGATGCAGATCTATTATTGTGTGGTGGTCTAATGTTGCTGAAGGGGGATTTATTGCTGCTGGGGGTCGATCGTTGCTCAAAGGGATCGACTGTTGGCTTGCAGGGGAACCGCTTTACTGCTTTTATTGTTATCATTAAATTCCATGCAAATTACTTAGCACTGATACTCGGCTCTGTACTCTCTAAAAGGAATTGTAGAGGAAGGTAAGTAAGGGGTGGAGCCAAGGGATGATGCCAAAGATGGGAAGGGGGGATGGAGACAATAAGTGGCTCAGAAGGTGGAAGTTCCTGCACCTATTCTCTGAGAAAAAAAACCCTGGGTACCACTAAATATAAATTTCATCATTTCCATAAAATGGTTTGCATCAATGAAAAGATATTTCTGAAAAGAACATATAAAATGAGGGTGGTATGCTTTGGGCATCATTTTTAAATACGCAGTTGACTTTCTAATCAGCGATCCTATAAAATAAATATATAAAATATAATTCTGACCTCCTGAGTAGCCACCTCTGAATGCAGAACGCGGACAAGCGGGATGCTTGGGGTGAAGTGCAGTCATGGGTAGGAGGGGGACATTGTGTAGTGGGCTGCACCCTCCATAGTGGAGATTTTAAGGAGGAGAGAGTAGATGGGGGTATTGATGGGGGGGGGGTGTGTCAGAGCTGAGGAGGGGGGAAGTGAGATGGGGATGCCGAGGTAAATAACTGTGGAAGGATGAGGACAGCAATCTAAATCCTGCACCCTTGAACTCTGCACTCTGTACATAGCACACCTCTGAACACTACACTTTTGTGTAATGCAACACTGAACTCTGCACTCTGTGTGTACTGCACCCCTGAACTCTGCACTATGTACGTAGCACACTTCTGAAAACTACACTCTATATTTAATGCAACCCTGAACTCTGCATTCTATGTGTACCGCATCCTTGAATTCTGCACTCTGTATGTAGCACACCTCTGAACACTACACTCTGTGTGTAACGCAACCCTGAACTCTGTGTGTAAACCACCCCTGAACTCTGCACTCTGTGTACCACACCCCTGAACTCTACTCTCTGTATGTAACACACCTCTGAACACTACACTTTGTGTGTAACGCAACCCAGAACCCTGCACTCTGTAAGTAGCACACCTCTGAACACTACACTCTGTGTAACACAACCCTGAACTCTGCACTCTGTGTGTAAAACACCCCTGAACTCTGCACTCTGTACATAGAACACCTCTGAACACTACACTCTGTGTGTAGCACAACCCTGAACTCTACACTCTGTACGTAGCACACCTCTGAACACTACACTCTGTGTGCAACACAACCCTGAACTCTGCATTCTGTGTGTACCACACGCTTGAACTCTGCACTCTGTAGGTAGCACACCTCTGAACACTACACTCTGTGTGTAACACAACCCTGAAGCCTGCACTCTGTGTGTAAAGCACCCCTGAACTCTGCACATAAATGAACTATCTGTGTTTAATGCACCTCTAAGACCCTCCCACTGTTAATGAAATTTGGCCACATTCACCGTTTGATGCAGTTTGGTGTGTGTGGCGTGGTAGGGGGGGGGGGCATGGTTGAGTTCCTGCACCTATTCTCCAAGAAAAAAAATCCCTGATTATTATAATAACAGTTTGGTAACTTTTAGCAACTTTATTGTTTTAGGTTCTGATTCCACATGACTGCAGTTGTTTTATTACACTGGCAGTTTAATTTCCCTACCCTATCGGTTCTCTTTATTAATGGTTTTTGTTGCACCTGCATTTCATTTTTATAATTTTTCAAATTTCTTCCTCCTTGTGGTAACAGCCACAGAGGTCATATATCATAGCTGCAACCAACAAGCTCTCAGCAAGTCTATCAGTAGATAAGAGGATAGACAATCCCAGTTATGAAAAAGACCTTGGGTCTGATTTACTAAAGAAACTGAAAAAAAAAACAGAAATCATTTGCTACGATACCCTTGCATTGCTGCATGGGAATGTACAAATGAATCGTAAATTCCTGAACCTATCTAGCAAATTGGACACAGATATTCATTGTGTATAATGAGATCCTGCTTTGCCATATGCATTGAACATCAAGATAATTCTGCTTTTGTGCCTTCTGCTCTATTATTGCACACAAAAGAATGTGTGTGTCATCATTTTGCTTGAAAATTAACACCGGGCGTTCCTGTGCAATTCTTGTGCATTTCCCTGCAGTGCGATTTGGCAACCCATTCATTTAAAGTTGGCTGCACCAGAATGCACAAAAAGTAGTGAATGCACTACTTTTGAAAAATACACCGCAGCAAATTGTATGGTAATGTAGTACCATACAATCTGGTGCCCACAAACACACTGCATTTTCAAGGGTAGTGAATTTTGAACATGGTATGGGAAACACACACAGAAAGCGCCTTTCCAGCACCATGCACTAGTGTGAACTCTAAATTTTAAAAACAGATAACATGGCAGATACAATGAAATGTGCATGTACAAGCAAAGTGACATGTAAAAAAAATAAAAACTCACCCTGTACAAAGGTTGGAGTGAGAGAGGAAGAAGCAGCACAAGAAGCCAATCAGCCCATGTGCTGACAAGAAGCATGCTGATAGGAGGAGAAAACAGAGTGACAGAGAGATGAGCTCATCAATATGCTGCTGGACAATCAATTAGATAATCTGTAAATGGGCAAAGGACAGGTTCACATTAATCTTTGGAATGTAATGTTTAAACACAGTTGATAATACTTACATATTTAAAACAGTTTAGTCAGAAATTTGGTTTTAAAGTGTAATTGAACCCACATCATAAAAAAGCTTCCAATATATGCTGTGTTAGATGCTGTTCATACTCACACAGTCACTATGAGATTCGTTTTCTGTATTCTGCAAAAAGCCTGTTTATTCCTGCTGTTCCCTATCTCACCCTCCTGTCCATGTCCCCAATGCGGTTGGGAATTTTTCAGAACAGTGTTGGTAGCTACTGCACATGCTCAGTTTTCAGTGAGTTTCTATGCTGAGCATTTCCTCCTTATTAAATCTGAGCAGCAGCCCAGGTGACTATAGAGTCAGGGCTTTAACTAGGCAAACTAAGTGGCCGCCTAGGGTGTACTGCCACCTAGGGGCGCCTGGGCGCAGCATAGGCCGGCACTCTCTCTGTGTAGGATGCCACCACGTCACGAATGATCCTTCAGCTGAGATGAAGGGCAGCAGAAGGGGAGGAAGATGCCGGGTGTTTGGGGCCAGTATAGCAGCTGAGCTGCAGCTCCTTCCAGTGTTCCTCTCAGACTCAGTCCCTTACTGCAAGCCGGCAGGCGGCTGCTGATCACTGTGGAGTTCCAGCTCTTCTCTTCCCATTCATCAGTGGAGGCAGAGCTGCGTCTGGGGAAGAAGGTAATGTCTGAATGTGATGTCTCGTGTCTGTGGGAGTGTGACCCGGCCAGCTGGACATCCATCACAACGCAATGTGTCAGTGAGTGATGGCATCATCATGATCCCATAGCCTGCTCTTCTAGTGCCTGCTGGGCCTGCTGATTTGTGTCTGTTGGTGGTGGTGTGTTGTGTTGAATCTGTCACTGTGTGGGATTGCTCAGTTCAGCTGCCTGCTATCACAGCATTGTATCTCCCCCCATTGCCTGGGGACTTCCAGCCTGGGATCTGTCAAAGTGTAGATCCATCATCCTCCACTTACTGTAACTGTCACCCTGCCACTGCCAGCCACAGATACAGTCCATCCGTGACACTGATTTTGTCTTTAACCACTTGCCCTCCTGAGGATTTACCCCCCTTAATGACCAGGCCTCTTTTTGCTACTCGGCGCTGCACTCATTCAACTGATAATTGCGCGGTCACGCAATGCTGCTTCCAAACGAAATGTACGTCCTTTTTTCACACAAATAGAGCTTTCTTTCGGTGGTATTTGATCACCCGTGCGCTTTTTATTTTTCACGCTATAAACAAAAAAAGACCAAAAATTTTGAAGAAAAACAATATTTTTTACTTTCAGCTATAAAAAATGTATAGTAAACTCAAAGCTAGTTATATGTTTAGGCCAAAATGTATTCTGCTACATGTTTTTGGTAAAACAAAATCCCAATAAGTGTATATTGATTGCTTTGTGTGAAAGTTATAGCGTCTACAAACTATGGTATAGATACTGCAATTTACGCCATTTTTTTGCTATACAGCGCTGTGCTAGTTTAACGGACAATTGCGCGGTCATGCAATATGGTACAGAAATTAAATTTACATCCATTTTTTTTCCCCACAAATTGAGCTTTCTTTCGGTAGTATTTGATCGCTTGTGCGTTTTTTATTTTTTGCCCTATAAAAAAAAAAGTTTGACAATTTTGAGGAGAAAAAAACAGTATTTTGGACTTTTTGCTATAAAATGTCCAGTAAAAAAAAATTTAAAAATCAAATTTAGTCATAAATTTCTGCCAAAATGCATTCTGCAACCTGTCTTTGCTACGAAAAAACCCACTACGTGTAAATTAATTGGTTTACGTGAAAGTTATAACGTTTAGAAATGGCAGTAAAGATACTGGGATTTTTAATTTTTCTTTATACTAATAATGGCGGCGATCAGCGACTTATGGCGGTGATCAGTGACTTATGGCGGTGATCAGCGACTTATGGCGGGACTGCGGGACTGCGGCGGACATTCTGACACTGGGGGGGAACTGACTTGGGGTCACTGACATCCCCAGTGACACCAATACAGTGATCAGTGCAAAAAAAAAACACTGACACTACTAATGGCCCTGGGGAGGAAGGGGTTAACTTTATTATTCAGTGAAAGGGTTAACTGTGTGAGGGGGAGTGTTTTACTAGGGGGTGGGGGTGTGTACTGCATGGAGACACACTGATCCGGACAGATAAACTCTTCTGTCCTGATCAGCGTATCAGGAGCTGTCAAAGAACTGACAGAAAGCACAGCTACTGCAGCTGTGCTCTCTGTCACTGATTGCCGCTAATCACCGGGACATAGACGTTAATGACCAGCTGTGACCCGGCGACTGACATCCGTGGCCGTGATCGGCGGGACAGGTAGGGCAGCAGCGCTCCTCGCATGTGCCCCCTACCTGTTTTGAAAACACACGTTTTAAAACGTGGTTTTGCCCAGCCGTGCCGCCCTGCCGCCGTATTTCTACAGTGGCTGGGCGGCATGTGGTTAATATCAGGGCTGGTAGCATTTTATGCCACTTATTTTTGCACATTTAAAGAAATTTTTTTTGGGGGGGGGGCAGAAGTAGCTGGTCTTGACTAGGGCACAAAATAGTCTAGCACCGGCCCTGTATAGAGTCACTTATGTGGGTGTATACATAATGGTAAATGACAGCCCATTCCCTCCCTCCTCTTCCCTCCACACTAACCAGCTAAATACAATGGGGGTGGGATATTACATCATGACTGATTAATTGTTATTCTAAGACACAGGCTGGAGGGGAGTGACACAGCCTGTGACTGGCAGAAATCCACCCACACCATGAAATAGCCAAAAAAAATTTAGAATTGATTTCAAATATATATTTCTATGATGATCTATGACGCTATAAAACAGTTTACTGATATGAATTATTTAGTTTTCTCTCTATCCCAAATGCTGTTTTTTTTTTTATTTTGAACAAGTGACCAGCAACAGAGGATTAGAAGCTCCTCCTGCCACTGTTTCCCTGCAGACAGGCTGTGAAAGAGCTGGGTCATGTGACAGGTGTGTATCAATTAGGAAAAAGGTACTTTTATTTTTTTTTTTTTTAATATTAAAATAATTACAGTGCCATCATCCTTATACAGTAATATTGTAAATTAAACAGCATGTGTTTAGTATCAATTTAAGACTAGTAATTGAATTATTATAAATCATGATCTTTTCTAACAAATAGCAAATGTTTGAGAACAGAAAATTTATACTGAAAACATTCCTGCTTGAGTCTCATATAGACATACTTGATATGGACCAGCTGGCTCCGGCAGGAGTTTTATTTGCTGGTTATAAGAGAACAAAGTTGCTTTTTTTATATACTAATTTGATCTGCTTGTTTCATTTACACCCCGATCACATTGGGTGCGACTTGGCATGCGATTTGCATGCCATGTGACTTGAAAATCGTATGCTAAGTCGCACCCTATCGTCCGCTATTGGTCATATCGGTGAGGCTCCGACCAAGTCGGAGCCGCACCGATTTCTAAAGTAGTGCATTCACTACTTTTGCTGCGATTTGCATAGACATCTGTGTCAGATGTCTTGCAAATCGCAATGAAATCGGCAGGTCACCCGATTTTGAAATCGTGTGACTGGACTGTAAGTCGCACGATTTCAAAATTGGCTTTGATGTGACCGGGGGCTGCACCTCTATTGTTTTAAAAGCATGAATCTCTCCTAAAATGTTTCTCAATGCAACAGTGTAAAAAGCAACACAAATACAAAAAGTTCCATACAGAGGGAACTCTCCGGTTCTGTACCGAGGCAAAATATAACACAATTAAAATATATAAAACACACACATTTTTATTAATCATATCATAAAATCATAAACCAAATATTCATGATCTTCCACACAATTACATAAAATAAATTGTGCTAGAAAGTACTAAAACCATCTTATATAGAGTCCACCATGGTGTTTACACATTCTTCAGTACTCCAAAGTCCAATGTGTTTTGCAGCTTGAATCGCTGCTTCTTCAGGGACCATGTGGAAGTATCTAAAGAGTTCAAAAACATTAATGATACAATCATATATTTTTACAAACTGCCATAATAAACCAGGTAAGCAAGCTTACCACAAACATAACAGGTCTATTGGGCATTCAATCCGCTTCAGGGCACCACATATTTTAATTGTGTTATTTTTTGCCTTGGTACAGAGTCTTTAACCACTTCAGGATCAGCTGCAATGTACTGCGGACGGTTGACCTGTAAACGGTACCCCGCTGGTCTCTTCTGGGTACAGGGTGCATGCCTCTGTCCACCAACTCCCGCTGTGATTAGACACGGCAAGATTTTGCAATCAGGTCCCAGCCAATCATTCATGGCTGGGACCTACTGATCGGCTGTGTCCAATCACAGCCCAGAGCCCTGTGTTGACAATAAACACAGGGTTCTGTGCAGAGGATGCAATCTCTTTGTTTCTTCTCCCTGCAAAGCAAAGAGAAAGAACTAATAGATTTTTAGTAAAAAGCAGCACACAATACACACATTAACACTTTTTGGCACACACTTAACCCCTTGATTACCCTGAGATGTTAACCCCTTCCCAGCCAGTGTCATTAATATAGTGACAGTGTATAGTACTATCACAGATCACTGTATTAGTGTCACTGGTGATGTCAGTGTCAGTTAGTCAGTTCCTATTCAGTGTCAGTTAGAATCAGATTGCCCACTGCACCATTACAATCCCACTATAAGTTGCTGATCACCGCAGTACTAGTATAAAAAATAAATACATACAAATTCCATTATATATACAATAGTTTATAGACAATATAACTTTCACGCAAACCAATCAATATACACCTATTGGGGATTTTTTTTAACAAAGACATGTAGCAGAATACATTTTGTCCTCAACTTATAAAGACACTTTTTAATTTTTTTATTGGATATGTTTTATGACATAAAGTAAACAATATTGTTTTTTTTTAATTTTTGGACTTTTTTCATTTATATAATAAAAAATAAAAACCCAGTGGTGATCAAATGACACCAAAAGAAAGCTTTATTTGTGTGAAAAAAATGACAAATTATCTTTTGCGTACAGCATTGCATGACCATGCAATTACCAGTTAAATTAGCACAGTGCTAAATAGCAAAAAATGGCTTGGTCACAAAGGGGATAAAACCCTCCAGAGCTGAAGTGGTTAAAGTCCCTCTTTATGGATTTTTTGTATTTGTTTTGCATATTGACATGGAATGTGGCAACATACATTCATTCCCCATGGTATGGCATTGTACCTCTAATCTTTAAAACCTGTAATAAGCAGTAAGTAAATAAAGTGTTGCTGCCCAGCAAGCATGATAAAGTAGCTACTTCTACCATGCCAGCATTGTCTGCATTCATAGTGCAGTTCTCAGAGGATCAGGAACCTATCACCAGGCCTGTCACATGGGGAACTTGCCTAGCCCTATGCAAATATCAACTTTCAGAATGTCATTTAGGTTTATTTTTTAGAAAATCAGCTGTATGAAGGAGCCTTCAGAGATCATTGAGCTCCCAAAAAGATAGATACCAGTGGTAATATATAATAATTTAAAACTATTCATGTACAAAGTTTCATATTTACTGTGTAAAAATAAAGGAAATCATTTGTATATTACTTAAAGAGAAGCTCCACCCAAAAGGGGAAGTTCAGCTTTAAGGCCTCATCCCCCGCTCCACGTTAAGGATTGGCACCTTTGGAGAGTGGATACCCGAATTTAACAGGTACCCACTCCCACTTCTGATGTGATCACCTAGGCAATTGGAAGCAGAAGTTGTCCCCCCTCCCCATATTCTTTGTGGACACATGACAGGTCCCAGAAGACTACAGGACCATTCATAAGGTGCAGCGCTGCTCACGCATGCGTAGTGGGCACCCAAGTGTGAAGCGACAAGCTGTCACAGCCGGGTGCCTACACCGAAGATGTCGGTGACAGGGAGAGAAAATGGCTGGCGAAACTGACTGCGGGGAGGACACCGCTGGATCGAGGGACATGTGAGTGTCTGTTTTTTTAGAAGTCAGCAGCTACAGTTTTTGTAGCTTCTGACCTTTAATTTTTTACATTTTGACTGGAGCTCCACTTTAACATAATTGGTCTGCCATAATGTGGATTTATGCAAAAATACCTCCATTTTGTATGGACAGTATGGCAACTTGTAAGGCTGCTTTAACCTCCCTAGCGGTCTGATTATGTACATATTTCTGTGCTCAAAGCGGTACTTTTTTTGCATGGAAATATGTATTTTTTTATTGTTGGCCTGTAATTTTTAGGAATAACTTACTGAAATCTGTCCGAACAAGAGTCTAGTAAACATCCCGGGTATGATAAAATTTTAAACATGAAATCATAAATTATAATTTAATAATCATAAAAAATAATAATAAAATAATAATAATAAATGTAATTCAATAATATAATCAAACCAACAACACTGAAATTTGAAATATAGCGCCACGTTCGCACATTACTGAGCAAAGTCGCAAAATTGTTTTCAGTGTCTGATGACGAATTTCCCCACAAATCATTATCACTCAATTCTGCAAGTGGTTCTAATTTACTATCGCTCTTCTCTAGCTGGTCTAAAACCACTTTTGACCTAAAGGGACACTTTTTGGACGCCATGGACGTTTCTCAGTTTTCAAGCAGAAAGAACAGTAAAAATGCAGGCAGGGCACAGGACAAAGCACTCGGGACAAAATGTATGTGAAATGCTTTAATACAGTAATGTTTTACTATGTGATTTTAGTGTATTCAGTGAATGTCACTTTTTGTCATTTTCAAATTTCCCGCCAGTTCTGTCCCCCGTACGTCCCGACACTCGCAGAGGATGGAACCCAGATGACAGATGCCGGCATCCGCCGGATTACATTGCCGGGGACACTGCAGGAGGGACATCGCGGGAGCGCAGGACAAGGTAAGTGAAGAACAGTGTAGCTCGGGGTTACCGCTTTTGGTACTTAAACTTTACCCCGAGCTACACTCGGGAATACCTTCAGGGAGGCTACCTGACATCATATGCAGATAAAAGGTCATGCCTTTGATGTACATATGAATGAAACAGACTAAATACAATGTAACAATCATGTTATTACATTGCATCACTCATGGCTTCTGAACATTGTAGGGAATTAACAGCGAGTTGTGCTAGCACAATGCTTGTATGACTCTTCTAAGCTTGGAACACCGAGCAGATCCTGCTCCTCATTACTAAACAAAGTGAAGCCCCTTTGTTAGTTAGGGGAGATCAGTTCTCTGTGGCTGTGATAGAGAATGAAGAGCTGGAGTTGCCCCTTCCTTGCTCCCCCCCCCTCC